>NW_015160862.1:213483-309644 GCF_001447785.1 Gekko japonicus | reverse complement strand
TTCTTCTTCTTCTTCTTCTTCTTCTTCTTCTTCTTCTTCTTCTTCTTCTTCTTCTTCTTCTTCTTCTTCTTCTTCTTCTTCTTCTTCTTCCCTTTGTGCAAACTGAGTCTTGGACCTTCTCTAGACAAAGGGTGTTCACCATCCAATAATCCCCATGGAGCAGATTTTCACTGCTGTTTTGAGACATGCTGTATCCAATAAAGTTCTCCATGTTAGGCACAGTGACCCCATTATGTAGTGTACGAATGATCGAGCATACACCTAGAAAAGTAGCTGCCTGATCCAATTGCCATTTTAAGGGAGGGAAAAGGAAAACTTGGGTTGTGCTTGACATGGGAGCAGATGGAACAGAGCCGCTGAATAACGGGAAAGTGAGCTGGAGAGTCCCCGTCCCCCCTTGAATCTTGCCTCTGACACTGTTTTTCAGCCTCAGTCTTATGTCCTGCGATATGGGAACAATAACGGTGACCTTTATTACACCAACAGGGCAAAGACGGCAGAGAGATCGTAGGTGAAAGACATTGAATGCTTGAAAGCCCTATGACCAAAAGCTTTATTAAAAATGTGTGCTTTTGTTACATTTCCCAGCGAGTAGGTGTGAAAATGGAGCTGCGGTGGCTCAAGTGGTTAAGACGCTGAACTGCAGGCTGTGGAAGGTCGGTAGTTCAGCAGTTCGAGACCCGAGTGTGCCGCATGACGGAGTGAGCTCCAGTTTCTGGTTCCAGCTCCTGCCAACCTAGCAGCTCGAAAGCAAGACATTGCAAGTAGATAAATAGGTACCACTGGAGCTGCGGTGGCTCAAGTGGTTAAGACGCTGAACTGCAGGCTGTGGAAGGTCGGTAGTTCAGCAGTTCGAGACCCGAGTGTGCCGCATGACGGAGTGAGCTCCTGTCTCTGATTCCAGCTCCTGCCAACCTAGCAGTTCAAAAGCAAGAAATTGCAAGTAGATAAACAGGGACCCCTTTGGTGGGAAGGGAACAGCGTTTTGTGTGCCTTGGTGTTTAGTCATGCCGGCCACATGACCATGGAAACGTCTTCGGACAGCGCTGGTTCTTCGGCTTTGAAACGGAGATGAGCACCGCAACCCTAGAGTCGGATTCGACTGGCTTTCGAGCTAGGGAGACCTTTACCTTTTTAGGTGTGAAAATGGGCAGTCTGAAAAGGGACAGACACCCGCTTTGTGCACAGAAGGCCCCAGGACCAACCCCTGGCATCTCCCATAAGAGCATCAGGTAACTGCTGTTAGGAAAGTATACTTGCCAAATTCTTGGAGGAAGACGTGTCCGGTCCCTTTGTGTGTCTGTGCATCTCTCTCTCTGTGTGTGAGTGAGTGAAGTGTCCTCCAGTCACTTCTGACGTATGGTGACCCTATGAATGAATGACCTCCAGAACATCCTATCATCAACAGCCTTACTCAGGTCACGCAGGGCTCTTTTTGTAGCAGGAACTCCTTTGCATATTAAGCGACACACCCCTAATGTAGCCAATCCTCCAAGAGCTTACAGTAGCTCCTGTAAGAAGAGCTCTGTAAGCTCTTGGAGGATTGGCTACATTAGGGGGGGTGGCCTAATATGCAAAGGAGTTCCTTCCTCCGGGAGGGGCCCTCGTGGCTTCCTGGATTGAGTCCATCCATCTCAGTTTGGGTCTCCCTCTTTTCCCGCTGCCTTCCGCTTTCCCTGGCATGATTGTCTTTCCCAGTGAGTCTTGTCTTCTCATCATGTGACCAAAGTACGGTAGCCTCCGTTTAGGCATTTTAGCTTCTAGGGAGATTTCAGGCTTGATTTGATCTAGAACCCCCTGGTTTGTCTCTAGGCAGTCCGTGCCATCCATAAAACTCTTCTCCAACACCATCTTTCAAACGAATCGACGTTCATCCTGTCCGCTTTCTTCCTGTCCAACTTCTTCACCCATACATAGCAATGGGGGAAACTATTGGTGTGGTAAGCCAGTTTGGTGTGGTAAGCCAGTTTGGTGTAGTGGTTAAGTGTGTGGACTCTAATCTGGGAGAATCGGGTTTGATTCCCCACTCCTCCACTTGCACCTGCTGGATGACCCTGGGCAAGCCGTAATTCTGATAAGAGCTGTTCTCTCAAGGACAGTTCTGTCAAGAGCTCTCTCAGCCCCGCCTACCTCACAGGGTGTCTGTTGTGGGGAGGGGAAGGGAGAGGAGTTTGTCAGCCGCTCTGAGACTCCGAGTGAAGGGTGGGGTTTTACAGGGCTATTTTTGGGCAGGGACGCACAGGAACGGAGTTCCGGCTGGCTTCAGAGTTGGCCACGCCCACTACAGCCAAAACCTCTGTGTGTGTGGCTACAAAGGGAAGGCCTGGAGAGTGACCCCCCCCCCCGTGACTCCAAGGCGGGCAGGCTGGGGGGGCTGGAAGGATTGGGGAGGCATTTATATGCCTCCCCGTGCCTTCCCCGGCCTGTCCAAGGGCCGGCTTGCCCAGGCTCCCTGCAGTTGCTGGGCGCCCAGGCAAGCAAAGGGAAGGGGGGCATGAGGGTGTGGCCTGATATGCTAATGAGTTGCACAGTCAGGGGTGTGACCTAATATGCTAATGAATTTCTGCTGTTGGGTGTGGCCTATTATGCTAATGAGTTCCTGCTGGGCTCTTTCTACAAAAAAAGCCCTGGTGGGGTATAAATCCAACCTCTTCTCTTGTCTTCGATCTTGGTCGCCAGAGGCACGTCCTTACACTTAAGAATCATTTCTAGCTCCTTCATGGCTGTCCTTCCCTGTCTCAATCTTCTTCTGATTTCTTCATTGTGAGCAGTAATTTCTTACTCTTCTCACGACGTGACCAAAGTACGAGAGCCTCAGCGTAGTCGTTTTAGCTTCTAGGGGGAGTTCAGGCTTCATACAATCTAGAGCCTACTGATCTGTCCTTTGGACGGCCCACAGTATCCATAAAACTCTCCTCCGACACCACATGTGAAAGGAACCAACTTTCTTCATGTCCATGTAACAGAGTGATAACGGGATGTGATTCGGGATGCCAGCCTCCAGGTGGGACCTGAGGATCTCCCGGAATCACAGCTCATCTCCGGACTGCAGAGATCAGTCCCCCTGGAGAAAACGGATATTTGGAGGGTGGGCTCTGTGGCATTGTAACCAGAGGTCATTTCGTAGAAAAAGAGGTGCAGGAGCTCATTAGCATAACTCATTAGCATAACTTATTTGCATACGCCACACCCCCTGACATCAACGGACGTGTGTCAGAAGGCAACACCCACCGCTCAGGCTCCACTCGACTGTTTTGGATTGCTAGCTATTGGGGGGGGGACATGCAGATCTGTCCTCGCAGAGGAGGGAGAGCTTCTACCAGAATAAAACCTGGTCTTAAAGGTACCATTGGACTGTTTTGGACCAGGGGGGCGGGGGGAGCTCTGCAACTTACCTGGCTGCTTCTTGCTCTGACTGAGGGCTGCTGAGAGCAGGGGGTGGGGCTTGTTGCATGTGCCCACCCCCTGGGCTCTTTACTGCCGGAGCTCCGCTCCTGTGCGCTCCCGCAGGAAGTGACCCCTGATTGTAACCCACAGAGGTCCCTGTCCTCCCCGGGCTCTATTCCCAAATCTCCAGGGGGTTCCCAACCTGGATCTGGCAACCCTAGTTTCCCATCCCCTGCCGGTAGCTGGGGAAAGGGGGGGACCTTGCAACCTCAGATGTCATCGACCAGGTGATGTTATTTTCCTCCAGGCCCTGACAAGTCCCACACATTAAGCCTGTATTAAAACGGCATGATCTCACCCCACCCCCCAGGCTGTCTGGCAACCCTGCCGGACACAGTCACAACTGGCTTTCCACTGTCCCCCTACTCCTGAGTAGGAGCAGGGGGTTAAACCGTGCCGCTCCAAAGGCGGAATCCAGCCTTTCATTTGCGAGAATCCCAGCCAAGCCCAATTTGGTTTTTAATTGAAAATCGAAGGAACCACACCGATAAGTCCCACTTTCTGGCAGCTAAATCCTTTACATGCCAAGTCTCTGGATTGAGAAACTTTTAATATTTTCCTTTCTTTCCCACCCCGTGCAAGTTTATAAACCCTCGAAACGTATACATAGATAATCGAAACGCTGACAGACCTCTCAGTTCAGCCGTGCGAGCGGTCAACCCGCTAATAAAAATATAGCGCACATGATCAATAATCCTCTTTCCGGCCAAATCCCTGGTATTTCGCGAGAGAAAGGAGCTTCCTGAGTGGGCAAGATTATTTGTAAACTTATTCCTTGCCAAAGGAAGAAAGGGGGAGAAAACGATACTGTCAACGTAGCATAGATCCGAGAAGCCTCCCTGACAGTCAGATACCGGGAGGCCAAGTGTCAGAGGAGGCGCTTTATATTTTATCTTGCTTCCCCCCCCCCCGCTTTAGGAGTTATAAATATCATTACTTTTTACAGAACAAGGTCAGAACGATGGCAGGAGCTTTGCCAGGGCAGTCTAAAGGGAGAGCTTTGGTACACAGACAGGGGCAGACTGCTGGAGGAAGGCGAGGGGGTGGCACTGCCGAGTGGGCATCCCCTGCCTTCCCTTTTCTCCTTACACAGAGAGCCAGTTTGGTGTAGTGGTTAAGTGCGCGGACTCTAATCTGGGAGAACCGGGTTTGATTCCCCACTCCTCCACTTGCACCTGGCTGGATGACCTTGGGCAAGCCATAGTTCTGATAAGAGCTATTCTTGAATAAAAGCAGTTTCTGTCAAGAGCTCTCTCAGCCCCACCTACCTCACAGGGTGTCTGTTGTGGGGAGGGGGAAGGGAAAGGAGTTTGTGAGCCGCTCTGAGACTCCTCTGGGTAGTGAAGGGCAGGGTATAAATGCAATCTCCTCCTCCTCTTCTTCTTCTGATACTTTTGAATCGAGAGTCAGTTTGGTGTAGTGGTTAAGTGCGTGGACTCTAATCTGGGAGAACCGGGTTTGATTCCCCACTCCTCCACTTGCACCTGGCTGGATGACCTCGGGCAAGCCATGGTTCTGATAAGAGCTGTCCTTGAAAAAGAGCAGTTTCTGTCAGAGCTCTCTCAGCCCCACCCACCTCACAGGGTGTCTGTTGTGGGGAGGGGGAAGGGAAAGGAGTTTGTAAGCCGCTCTGAGACTCCTTTGGGTAGTGAAGGGCGGGGTATAACTCCAATCTCCTCCTCCTCCTCCTCTTCCTCCTCCTCCTCCTCCTCCTCCTCTTCTTCTCCTCCTCACACTGGCAACTTGACAGGCTTCCACTTCTTCCCCGCCCCATGACCAGTCTACCAAACTGTAAGCCTCAAGGCAAGTCCGATCTCGTTAGACCTTGGAAGTTAAGCAGGGCTGACACTGGCAAGTATTTGGATGGGAGACCTCCAAAGAATACCCGGGCTGGGAGGCAGGGGCAGGCTATCAATTTGTGTCTCTGAATGTCCTCCGTGCCCCAGTAGGAGTCGCCAGAGGTCACTATGACTTCCAGGCATGGGCGCGCACCCACACACAGACACACTATGCAAACAAAAGAAAGAATTGTATTGACTTCTAGAAACATAGAGCTGGAAGGGACCCCAAGGATCATCTAGCCCAACCTCTTGCACAACACAGGGAATTCACAACTACCCCCCCACACTATGGTAGTGACCCCCTAATCTATGCCCAGAGGCAACCAACAAAAAAACCTCCAGGATCCCTGGCCCAATCTGGCCTGGAGAAGAATTCCTTCCTGACCTCAGGGTGGCGATCAGCATTTCCCTGGGCGTGTGAGAAAGGGCCATGAGAATGGCCAGGGTCCAGCCTACCTGAGGGACCGCCTCTTCCCGTATGTTCCCCCAAGAGCGCTGCGATCAGGGAGTCTGGACCTCCTTGAGGTTCCAGGCCCCCGGGACATCAAGCTTGCCCTAACCAAGGCCAGGGCTTTTTCGGTGGCGGCTCCCGGTGGAGATCAGGGCCCTGCGGGACCTAGTGCAATTCCGCAGGGCCTGCAAGACGGAGCTCTTCCGCCAGGCATTTGAGTAGGAGCCGCCGCCGCTGCCACTATACCACCATCGTGGCCGACTTACCATCTACCTGGCCTTGGACGGGGGCAGTCGTTGCCAAGAAGAGGAACATCATCCTGGCGCTCCTGCATTACACCATCGGCTGCCAGTGAGGGAATCTGCCATCTTGAACTGTTAAAATGAACTTTTATAACTAACTGTAGAGCACCATTTTAGCTTGTATTACTGATGTTTTAATTGTAACTTATGTTTTATTTCCGGCGTTGCCGCTTGTTCGCCGCCCTGGGCCGCACGGGTAGGGCGGGATATAAATCCCAAAATAAATAAATAAATAAATAAAACTAAGCACTGATGAACCCACCCTGACCTCACTCTCATGCAAGGTTCCCTCTAAGCTGTGGAGTCCTGTGAGCAAAAATCCTACTTTGTGAGCTACTGGCATTAAAGTGGTGAGCCAGCGATTTGGCTGCTGCAGAAATTAGTTTGCTCTGGAGCCATCCTTCCTGAGCTAAGGCAAAAAGCTGTGAGCCAGCTCACCCTAACTCAGCTTAGAGGGAACACTGCTCTCATGATCTGCCTATCAGCCTTGTTGTCAGGTGGCCATCTAGCCTCGGTTCGAAAACCTCCAAAGAAGGAGAGCCCACCAGCTCCCGAGGAAGCCTGTCCCACTGAGGAACTGCTCGAACTGTCAGGAAGTTCTTCCCCAAATGTAAACTGAAAACTCTTTTGATTTAATTTCAATCCATTGGTTCTGGTCCGACCTTCTGGGGCAATAGAAAACGACTTGTGTAAAGATGGGTGATTTTTGGACAACTGGCAGAGGGAGGAAGGGGGAAGAGGGATTGGTAAAATGGTTAGAATGCTAGACTGCGATCTCAGATCTCCAGGCACCCCCCAGCCATGAAATCGGCTCGCATTCAATGGTGTTCACTACACTCTTGCCTAATAATCCAATAGTAAAGGTAAAGGTTCCCTTGCTCGAAAGCCAGTCGAATCCAACTCTAGGGTTGCGGTGCTCATCCCCGTTTCAAAGCCGAAGAGCCAGCGCTGTCCGAAGACGTTTCCGTGGTCATGTGGCCGACATGACTAAACACCAAGGCGCACGGAACCCTGTTCCCTTCCCACCGAAGTGGTACCTATTTATCTACTTGCAATTTCTTGCTTTCAAACGGCTAGGTTGGCAGGAGCTGGAACTAGAGACGGGAGCTCACTCCGTCATGCGGCACACTCGGGTCTTGAACTGCTAAACTACCGACCTTCCACAGCCTGCAGTTCAGCGTCTTAACTACTTGAGCCACCGCAGCTCCCAGGGTGGTGTACGACAATTAAAATAATGTTAAAATAGCAATTTGCACATAATAACATCATATCATATCATAAAATCCCATGTAAACAGAGAGATCAGATGTCAAGCAGTCTGATATCTAACCAGATGTCCAGGCAGGACCAGGCCACTGATGGATGATTGTCCAAAAAAGCTGGGGGGGGGGGACACATCTGCTGCCTCAACTGAATGCTCAGTGGAAGAGCTCCGTCTTGCAGACCCTGCAGAACTGCAATAAGTCCTGCAGGGCCCTGATCTCATAGGGGAGCTCAGTCCACCAGGCAGGGGCCAGGGCCGAAAAGGCCCTGGACTGGTTGAGGCCAATGAGACGTCCCTGGGGTCGGGGACCACCAAAAGATGTTGGTTTGTGGACCTCAGTGCCCTCCGGGGCTCATATGGGGAGAGGCGGTTTCATAGGTATGCTGCCTCCTGGCCGTATAGGGCTTTAAAGGTAAGCACCAGGACCTTGAAAGGCATCTGGAATCTGACAGGCAGCCAGTGCAGTTCATGCACCCGTGCTGCCGCATTCTGCACTAGCTGCAACTTCCGGAGCAGGGTCAAGGGCAGCCCCATGTAGAGAGAGTTACAATAACCCAGTCTGGAAGTGACCATTGCATTGGTCACTGTAGCCAGGTCCTGGGGAGCAGGGGTCATTTCGTAGAAAAAGAGGTGCAGGAACTCATTAGCATAACTCATTAGCATAACTCATTTGCATATGTCACATCCCCTGACATCACCGGAAGTGTGTCAGAAGGCAACACCCACCGCTCAGGCACCACTGGACTGTTTTGGGTTGCTAGCTATGGGGGTGGGGGGACATGCAGATCTGCCCTAGCAGAGGAGGGAGAGCTTGTACCTGAATAAACCTTGGCCTTAAAGGTGCCACTGGACTGTTTTGGATTGCTAGCTGTGGGGGGGGAGAAATGTGCAGATCTGTGCAGGAAGGAAGGAAGGAGGGAAAAAAGAAGGAAAGAAGGAGGGAAAGCTGGGAGCAGGGGGTGGGGCTTATTGCATGTGCCCGCCCCCTGGGCTCTTTACTGCTGGAGCTCTGCTCCTGTGTTCTCCTGCAGGAAATGACCCCTGTCGGGGAGTAAGATATGGAGAGGAGGAGGAGAGGAGATTGGATTTATCCCCTGCCCTTCACTTGGAGTCTCAGAGCGGCTTACAAACTCCTTTCCCTTCGCCTCCCCACAACAGACACCCTGTGAGGTGGGTGGGGCTGATAGAACTCTGACACAAACTGCTCTTTTTCAAGGACAGCTGTGCCAGAGCTTGTGACCGACCCAAGGTCTCATCAGCAGGTGCAAGTGGAGGAGTGGGGAATCAAACCCGGTTCTCCCAGATTAGAGTCCGCACACTTAACCACTACACCAAACTGGCTCTCTGCCTGATCTGCCTCAGATAGAAAAAGGCAGACCTGGCGGTGGCGGTGAGCTGGGTCTCCGTGGAAAGGAAGGCATCCAGGAACACCCCCAGCCTCTTCAGATCAGAAGGGGGCAGAGGAGTCTCTTGGGGGAGAGAGTCCCAGGGTTTGCGTGCCATGACTGAGAAGGCCCTTTCTTGGGTTGCCACCTGCCTAATATGGGGGCACCCCAAACGGGGCCTCCGAATACGACCTTTGCAGTCAGGTAGGTTTCTATTGGAACGGGCAGCCCTTCAGGTATTAGATAGAAGAAGAGGCTTGCTTTCCTGCTTCTAGAGCACATGCAGTGACTCGCAGAATGCAAGCGTTTCACTGGAACCACCGGCAGCAGAGAAAATGCAAAGGAAGCCACAGACCGAGCACAAAAGGGAAGACAGGAGAGAGAGAGAGACAATGGCCCCTTCTGCATCTAGCCTTCGCTCCGCTGTCTTACCAAACCCACCCTGGAACAGAAATGGCGCTCTGCATTGCATGCCGCTTTCACTTTCGTTGATTGTTGGATCTTATGGGAGCCTCCACTCTGCATGCTGGTTTCACTTCCTTTGATCTCTCGGTTTCGCGGTAGCCGTCTGCATAGATTTATGGCCGTTTTATGGCTGTTCAGGGGTGAATCGGCTGTCAGTATCCCACAGCAAACAACGTAGTACACACTTGCAAGAAGGTTTTACTTTATTGAAGCCATGGAGCACTTGAACAGAGGCGCTGTTCAGAATAACTATTCTTCAGAGAGCTAGAAAGGTTAAAGCAAGTTCATAATCAATACAGCCAATAAGCATGGTTCCCGCGTGCGCCCAAAGGGTTTCTCTCGCGCCCAAACCTTGGGAACGCAACTGCTACTTTAATATAAATAATACTGCAGTTCACACAGTCTCTACTAATTACAGACAAAGCAAAGCGAGCCTGTTCTTTTCCAGTGGCCTTGACTAGATAACGTTACATCAAAGTATGGCTGGCGTATGCTGAACGGAATGCAAAGCAATAGGGGAAATGTGCGCATGATTACCTGAGCGCATGTATAGAGGGGAGGGGGAACAGCGTATAGATGCATACATGCAAATAATAATAAACATTTGGCAGCTTGCCTTAAATCCTGCTTCAACCCTGTCCCCGAACTTACATTCTACACTGCACGTGAGTTCATAAGACGCTGAACTGCAGGCTGCGGAAGGTCGGTAGTTCAGCAGTTCGAGACCCGAGTGCGCTGCATGACGGAGTGAGCTCCCGTCTCTAGTTCCAGCTCCTGCCAAACCTAGCAGTTTGAAAGCAAGAAATTGCAAGTAGATAAATAGGCACTACTTTGGTGGGAAGGTAACAGCATTCCGTGCGCCTCGGTGTTTAGTCATGCCGGCCACATGACCACGGAAACGTCTTCGGACAGCGCTGGCTCTTCAACTTTGAAACGGGGATGAGCACCGCAACCCTAGAATCGGACTCGACTGGCTTTCGAGCAAGGGAACCCTTTACCTTTACCTATATTAGTAAACCGCAGTTGCCTTATAATATACTATCAGGAGGTCAAAAAGAGAGCATAACAGCTGCTACTGCCGTGGCGTAGAATCAGCCCAAGTTACGGTTTCCTCAGTCTCTGTAGTCTAGAGGTCAGTGGTGATTCCGGGAGGTCTTGAAGATCTAGAGATCAAAGGAAGGTAGTTCAGCAGTTCGAGACCCGAGTGCGCCGCATGACGGAGTGAGCTCCCGTCTCTAGTTCCAGCTCCTGCCAAACCTAGCAGTTCGAAAGCAAGAAATTGCAAGTAGATAAATAGGTACCACTTTGGTGGGAAGGTAACAGCATTCCGTGTGCCTTGGTGTTTAGTCATGCCGGCCACATGACCACGGAAACGTCTTCGGACAGCGCTGGCTCTTCGGCTTTGAAACGGGGATGAGCACCGCAACCCTAGAGTCGGACTCGTCTGGCTTTCGAGCAAGGGAGACCTTTACCTTTACCTTTATCTTTTGTTTCCACATCACGTTGAGGTCACCCCCGTTTCGCCCCACATTTGTCCCAGGATAAATGGATGCTGTTATAACCAGGGATAAAGGCAAGGCATCGTGTCACGAGGTGAACTCTGATAAAACCAGGGATGAGATCCAAGTGCAGAAAGGACCTTTTCCTGTTCCGGTGTGGGTTTGGTAAAACAACGGAGGGGATGCTAGATGCAGAACAGGCCAGTGTGTAAGGATCAGTTGGGGGCCAGAGTGAATAATATATGGAACCAGAAGCGAGGAAGGGCCCATCAGGGAATGGCGGATGTCATTTGTGGAGGACACCAGAGGAATGCTGAGAGTGGAAAGAAACATGGGGAGTGAGAGGGAAACAGAAGACTGGACAGATATGTAAGATAGCCAAAGCTGAATAGGAATATGAGAAGAAAGAGGGAGCCGGTGCAGAGAGCAGAAACGAGGAGTAACATGATCAGAGCAGCGAGCGGAACAGATGAGGCAATCTGGAGAATTCAAGACCAAGGACAGAAGTTGGAGAGAAGAGGCCGGGAAACCAAGCGGGGGCCGCAAGGGTCAACCTGAGTGAAAACAAGAGAGTTTTAGGTGCATCGGTCAATATTGCAAAAATGAAAGTGATCAGATCTAACAGCTGAGTAGATGTGGGGGAGGGCAAGAGAAGGATCACCAAGGACAGCAGGGCTGTGGCTTCGGAGGTGGGGCATACGGTATCATGGCCCAGCAGAAGAGAAAAAGGAAGCAGATGACTTGGGAGAAGGGAAACAGATTCTCCGGTTTTATCGGAGAACCGAACTCCAACAGTGGGCAGTGAAAGCAGAAGGAAGGAAGGAAGGAAGGAAGGAAGGAAGGAAGGAAGGAAGGAAGGAAGGAAGGAAGGAAGGAAGGAAGGAAGGAATTGGAAACCGACCTGTCTACCTGAGGGACCGCCTTTCCCCATATGTTCCGCAGAGAGCACTGAGATCTGGGATGCAATATTGCCTGGCCCTAAAGAGGTCAGGTTGACAACAACTAGGTCTAGAGCATTTTCGCTAGCTGCACCAGCATATTGGAACGAGCCCCCCAATGAGATCCAGGCCCTGTGAGATCTCCAGCAATTCCGCAGGGCTGTGAAGACGGAGCTTTTCCGCCAAGCATATCAGTGAGAGCGACAGTATGCCAGCCAAGCCTTGCCGACCGCCAAGGCATGTACTCTGTATAGGTCGATAACAATGTGGTCGATGTCTAGTTGCAATGATATACCGAGCCGCTTTTATTCATATTTATTGTATTTTATGTTAATTTGTTTTATGGATCGATGGCTTTATGTATATTGGTTTTATTAATGTTGTGAGCCGCCCTGAGCCGCTTCGGTGGAAGGGCAGGATAAAAGCTGAATAAATGAATAAATAAATAAACAAACAAACTTGTGACTGACCCAAGGCCACACCAGCAGCTGCATGTGGAGGAGTGGGGGATCAAACCGGGTTCTCCCAGATTAGAGTCCGTGCTCCTAACCCCTACACCAAACTGTCTCTCCTCAAAGAAGATGAGGTGACAGTAAGGATTACAGAAGAGGTAGATTCGAGTTCAGTAGTACCCTAGAGACCAAGAAGTTTTTCAGGGTATACGTTTTCGAGAATCAAAGCTCCTTTCATCTGGTTTGACAAGCTTCAGAACATCAGAGACGCCAATGTTGGATCAGGCCAAAGGCCCATCCAGTCCAACACTCTGTGTCACACAGTGGCCAGAAATACCAGTGCCATCAGGAGGTCCAGCAGTGGGGCCAGGACATTAGAAGCCCTCCCACTGTTGACCCCCCCCCAAGCACCAAGAAGACAGAGCATCACTTGCCCCAGAGCCCCTAGCTATACCTTGTGGCTAATAGCCACTGATGGACCTCTGCTCCATATGCTTATCTAATTCCCTTTTGAAGCCGTCCATGCTTGTAGCACCCACCACTTCCTGTGGCAGTGAATTCCATGTGTTAATCACTCTTTGGGTGAAGAAGTACTTCCTTTTATCCGTTCTAACCCGACCGCTCTGCAGTTTCATGGAGTGCCCACGAGTTCTTGTATTGTGAGAAAGGGAGAAAAGTACCTCTTTCTTTACCTGCTCTTTCCCATGCATAATCTTATAAACCTCGATCATGTCACCCCTCAGTCGTCTTTTCTCCAAGCTAAAGAGCCCTAAGCGCTTTAACCTTTCCTCATAGGGAAAGTGTTCCAACCCTTTTATCATTCGAGTTGCCCTTTTCTGCACTTTTTCCAAAGCTATAATATCCTTTTTAAGGTGTGGTGCCCAGAACTGCACACAGTATTCCAGATGAGGTCTCACCATTGATTTATATAGGGGCATTATTATATTGGCTGATCTGTTTTCAATACCCTTCCTAATAATCCCCAGCATAGCATTGGCCTTCTTTATTGCAGTCACACACTGTCTCGACATTTTCAGTGAGTTATCCACTACAACTCCAAGATCTCTCTCTTGCTCAGTCTCTGCCAGTTCAGACCCCATCAATGTGTACTTATATTTAGGATTTTTGGCTCCAATGTGCATCACCTTGCACTTGGCCACATTGAACCCCATTTGCCATGTTGACGCCCACTCGCCCATCCTTGACAGATCCCCTTGGAGTGCCTCACAATCCTCACTGGTTTTCACCACCCTGAACAACTTTGTATCATCCGCAAATTTAGCCACTTCACTGCTTACTCCCATCTCCAAATCATTAATGAACAAGTTAAAAAGCAGTGGACCAAGTACTGATCCCTGCGGTACCCCACTGCTTACCACCCTCCACTGAGAAAATTGCCCACCTACACTCACTCTCTGTTTTCTATGAACTAGCCAGTTTTTGATCCATAAAAGGACTTGTCCTTCTATCCCATGATTTTTGAGCTTACTTAGGAGCCTTTGATGAGGAAATAGTATCCTTATTGGTCTCTAAGGTGCTACTGGACTTCTTAAGTAGCCATTGGGCAAGATGCTGCTGCCTTGGCTGCTTTGGGGAAAATATTACTGACCTACCTTACAGGGTTGTTGTAAGACTAAATGAAATACTGTATGTAAAATGCTTCAGATGCTTGGTGTTGATGATTGTTGGATCCTGGGTATGCATTCCATTAGCAGTGGTGCTTTCCTCTAGTATATAAGGTGCCTTCTCCAAAGCTGAGAGGCTGAAATGAATCCTCAGGATCCATCCCTTCATAATCTTTTCTTCACAATAGGTCTGAAATAAGATGAGAGGAGGGGGGATTCTTTAACCAATTCCCTTGCCGCAAATGTGCTTGCAAAAAAATTGAGTTTTGTCTTTTTTGAATTATCTATTGTGGATATGGCTCGATTTGGGTGAGGGGTTAAGGTGTAAAAGTATTAAATCTGGCGAGCCGGCACGTCATTGCATCTAAGGGAAATTCAATCTACACTTTTGTGGATTCATCATCAAACAATATTTAAAGTGTGTGCATTTGAGCATTCCCGAAATTCGCACTTTCAGAATATTCAGTGGTATCTGAAAACCGAAGAAGTGAAGGTGGCCTTGTCAGGGCTTTTTTTGTAGAAAAAGCCCAGCAGAAACTCATTAGCATAATAGACCACACCCCTTACAGCACAGCTCATTCACATATTAGGCCACACCCCCATGCCTTCTCTTGGCTTGCCTGGGTGCCCCGCAGCTGCATGGAGCCTAGGCAAGCCGGCCCTTGGACAGGCCGGGGAAGGCACGGGGAGGCATTTAAATGCCTCCCTGATCCTTCCAGGTCCCCCTGCCTCAGAGCCGCGGGGGTGTGTGTGTTTGCTCTCCAGGCCTTTCCTCTGTAGCCACCCATGAAGAGGTTTTGGCTGTAGTGGGCGTGTCCAACTATGAAGCCAGCCGGAACTCCGTTCCTGTGCGTTCCTGCCCAAAAATAGCCCTGGGCCTTGTGAAAAATGTCGCCAAGTTTCAAATGTGTTTGATTGTTTTGTTTGTTTCCCATTTGAGAATACACATCTGAGTCTCAGGGGGCAGCTGCTGTGGTCTCCCGTAGAAGATTCGAGTCTACTAGCACCTTAGAGACCAGCACGATTTCCGGGGTGTGATCTTTCGAGAGCCAAAGCTCCCTTCGTCAGATACCAGTAGGAGCAGAGATCCCCAAGTCCTTATATCCCGGCCAGAAGGTGGGAAGGATGTTGTCAAGAAGGGAGTCAGGATGCAAGAGTACAATGCGGAATGTACTCAGCTTCATTAGCGCCGGGGAGAAATCCTTAAGGGCAGGAAATTAGCATCTGTAGTGAGATAAGACTCCTGTGTCCCTGTTCAGCCCTGTTCCATTGTTCTGAACAATGTTCAGATTCTGTTCAATGTTCAGAGTCTGTTCAGATTCACTTCCATTGTTCTGAGTCTGAGTCTGTTATTGGGACAGATGTTCTCCTTCAATACAAGAACCGAAGAAGGGTTGTTGGGTTTTTTTGCTCACTGGACCAGACTGATTGACCTCCGGTGTCCCTTGGTCAGTACTGTAGTTTGGAGTGGTAGAAAGGATGGAGGCCATTACTGCAACCTACCCCACTCCATCCTCCGCTACGACAGTTTTGGCCAAGCCAGCAGGGCCTTCTGCAGGTGTCAACCTGCAAATGGGCAAAATCAACACCTGCCTGTACAGGTACCTTCTCTGTGGTGGCCCCAGCCTTGCGGCACGGTCTGCCTGAGGAGGTCAGGAAGGCTCCTGCTGTCCCAGCTTCCTGCAAACTATGCAAAACTGAGTTATTCAAGAGGGCTTTCCCGCACAGGTAATCTGGCTGCATTGTACAAAATGGGTTACAAACTCACTCGGATATATGATCAGGGATTGTGGTCTCTACTGCTGTGTATAGCTTATTGCAAGGAGGATCTTATTATGTCATTTTTGCACCGCTCAGTGGGTCGTGTTAATTCTTCTGCTGTGCTTCAATTCTGTATTTTTAGATTTCTGGTTGGCTCCAGACTCCTGCAATCCTAGTGCATTGTCTGTCGAGTATCCCATTTGGTTGACTGTACTGACTGACTTGGGGTAATCTGCCTTGAGTCCCCATGAGGAAGGCCGATGATAAAATAAATAAATTATTTTTTGGGGAAAAACCCCAACAAATCTTGGAATAGGGTAGAAAAGACATCTGAACAGTACATCGCAGTGTGAGCAACGGATGCCGGTCCCACAAATCTCTACTGCAGAAAAGAGAGAAAGTCCGGGAAAATGAATCTGTCAAGTTGACAAGAACTCAGCCTTCAATGCCGGTTGGATTCTCGCCCCTTTTGAGCTCCACTCTTCCTCCTCCTCCTCCAAGGGTTAAAAGGCTTGGTGAGTGATGAAATATTCATCAGTGACAGTTTTAAGAAGGTGGAGGCCGGTCCCAGGGGGGTACCTTGTGGTGCTCAGAACCTCACCTCCTGTCCGTCCGGGTCCCCTACCTCTCACTTCCTCCCTCATTAGGTTGGCGTTGGGATAAAAGAGCAGAATGGGTCAGAAGGTCCCATTCCAAGTAATTAGAGAGTCGCCTTCTTTTATCTAAGTGTACCTTGTTAAAGTATATCAGTATCAGCCAGGTTAATTGGAACTTTAATACATAATTGATGTTAATTTATGGCCCTTTTTGTTCCAGGATGCTCATGCGGGCCCTCAAGTCAGGATACAGTTTTCTTGTTATTAATTATATACAGAAAGCCAATATCCCCTGGAGAAGACGCCGGCGTCTCCCACAACTTAGACAAGTGTCAGCACGTCTGGTCTCAGCCGGGCAAATTGGCTGAACTCGGAACAGCTCGACTTCTTGGGAGCCCGTGTGTTTCAGCAGACCGGAATATCAGGAGCTAAGTAGATTCGCCCCAAAGTAGGAACCGTATCTCTTACATATGAATAACTAGCTCAAAGCATATATAGAACCCAGGAAAGGGACTGTCTCCTTCCATGTGTCCTTGTATGCCAAGTACAGTTAGGTGTCCAGGTTGGTGCAGTGGTTAAGTGCGCGGACTCTAATCTGGGAGAACCGGGTTTGATTCCCCACTCCTCCACTTGCAGCTGCTGGTGTGACCTTGGGCAAGCCGTAGTTCTGGCACAGCTGTTCTCAAAAAAGAGCAGTTTCTGTCAGAGCTCTCTCAGCCCCACCTACCTCACAGGGTGTCTGTTGTGGGGAGGGGAAGGGAAAGGAGTTTGTAAGCCGCTCTGAGACTCATTTGGGTAGTGAAGGGCGGGGTATAAATCCAATCTCTTCTTCTTCATCATCTGTTGGGTGTCCCACCACTCAGAGTAGCCTGGCTGGCATTGACCAGAGCCCAGGGCTTTGCCACTGTGGCTCCAGCGCTGTAGAATGGGCTCCCTGAAGAGGTGAGGGGGTCACATGAACACATGAAACTGCCTTGTACTGAGTGTCCCTTGGTCCATCAACATCAGTACTGCCTACTCAGACTGGCAGTAGCTCTCCGAGGTCTCAGGCAGAGGCCTTTCACATCACCTACTGCCAGATCTTTTAACTGGAGATGCTGGGGATTGAACCTGGGACCTTCTGCGTGCCAAGCAGATGCTCTACCACTGAGCCACAGCCCCACTTCATGGCTCTTCAGGGACTCAGGCTGAGATCTTTTCCATCACCTACTGCCAGATCTTTTAACTGGAGATGCTGGGGATTGAACCTGGGACCTTCTGCGTGCCAAGCAGATGCTCTACCACTGAGCCACAGCCCCACTTCATGGCTCTTCAGGGACCCAGGCTGAGGTCTTTCCCATCACCAACTGCCAGGTCTTTTAACTGGAGATGCTGGGGATTGAACCTGGGACCTTCTGCGTGCCAAGCGGATGCTCTACCACTGAGCCACAGTGCCTCCCTCCCCTCGCCTCCTTGGAGATCTTCAGGAGGGGCTGCAAGGCCTGCCTCTTTGCCACGGCTTTGGTTTGAATGGCAGGCATCTTTTAAAGGGGGAGAAGGGAGAGATTTGGGCTTTGCTATTTTGTGTTTGGTTTGAGCTGAAGACGCTTTTAACTATTATTGTAAGTTGCCTTGAGCCACTAGGAAAGGCAGGATATACATGTTTTAATATCTAAATAATTAATAAAAGTAAAATGAGAACAGGATACAGTGATGGAATGGAGAAGACTAATGCTGTCCAAATCGGTCAGGGGCAGACGTGTATTCAGGAAACCATGGAGCTCTTCTGCTACCATGTGCTCTGTCACCTTCCCTGGAAAAGGTAAATTGGAGAGTGGCCTGTAATTGGCTACCTCATCCTTAGCCAATGATGGTTTTTTGAGCAGCCCCAGCCCCCCCACCAGGGCCAACAGGGCTATTTTGGGGCAGGAACGCACAGGAACGGAGTTCCGGCTGGCTCCTGAGTTGGCCACGCCCAGCAGGAACTCATTAGCATAATAGGCCACACCTAACAGCAGAAACTCATTAGGATTGGCTACATTAGGGGTGTGTGGCCTAACATGCAAATAAGTTCCTGCTACAAAAAAAGCCCTGGCGTTTTGACAACAAAGTAAGTATAAGAAGGGACAGGTGGGTGTGGCTGGATGACCACACTTCTGGTAACATGGGTGTGTGTGGCCTAATATGCCAGTGAGCTGTGCTATCAGGGGTGTGGCCTAATATGCTAATGAGTTCCTGCTGTTGGGTGTGGCCTATTATGCTAATGAGTTCCTGCTGGGCTTTTCCTACAATTTCTCTTCTTATTTCCACCCTCCTTTGGGGGGGACTATGAGAGGTCGGGGCCCCTCCCAGAATGGGGCCCAGGGTAGCCGCCCCCGTTGCCCATTGGCTAAGACTGTCCCTGCTACCGCTCTGTAACGATGAAGTAGAGATGTGACTTGGGATGTTAAGAAATAATAGCCAAAGGTACCCTGTCGATTCGTGGGCAAGATAACAGGGATTTTCCAGTATTCCTTTGTAATACCATCCCCCTCGGAGTTCTCCTGGTACCTGCCTTTGGGCCAGACTAGACGTTACAGCATCCATGGGTGCAACCCATGGACACCAATGCCATTTTTAAAGGGAAGAATTTGGTCATTTAAGAATGCCACGACTGTCCAATCAGGTGATTTTGTTTTCCTCCTGTGCCTTTGCAAGGGGTGAAATGTTCCAGGACTTGAAAAGACACAGAGGGGAGAAACAGGATATTCTGGTCCAGCCGCAGTGGAGGGTTGCAGTGCTCATCTCCGTTTCAAAGCCGAAGAGCCAGCGCTGTCCGAAGACGTTTCCGTGGTCATGTGGCCGGCATGACCAAGGCACACGGAACGCTGTTACCTTCCCACCGAAGTGGTACCTATTTATCTACTTGCAATTTCTTGCTTTTGAACTGCTAGGTTGGCAGGAGCTGGAACCAGAGACGGGAGCTCACTCCGTCATGCGGCACCCGGGTCTCAAACTGCTGAACTACTGACCTTCCACAGCCTGCAGTTCAGCGTCTTAACCACTTGAGCAACCGCAGCTCCTAACTGTCGGATTACATCCTTCTAATTGTTTTTACTGTGGGTGTCTCGCCTGTTTTATGAATATCATTCTAAGAAGGAAATACTTCCTTACACTGAGAGTGATTCAAACATGGACTTCCCTGCCAGAGGATGGCCTCAGGAATAAACAGCTTTCAGAGGGCCTAGACAGATTCATGGCAGATGGGTCTATCAATGGCTACTAGGCATGGTGACTGAGGGGGACGTCCACATTCCAAGGCAGTCAACCTCTGAATCCCAGTGCAAGGAGAAGGCAACATCAGGGGAAGGCCTTGGCCTCTGTGCCCTGTTGTTGGCCGTACAGAGGAACTGGTTGGCCACTGTGTGAGACAGGATGCTGGACTAGAGGGATGGTTGGTCTGATCCAGCAGGGCTCTTCTGATGTTCTTATGAAGGCCTCGGCCTCTATGCCCTGTTGTTGACTGTCCAGAGGAACTGGTTGGCCCCTGGGTGAGACAGGATGCTGAACTAGATGGTCCACTGGTCTGATCTAGCAGGGATCTTCTTATGTTCTTATGTTGACTGTTGTTTTATGTCCCTGGTTTATATTTAATCGCTTGTTTTGTTTTTGGTAATTCTTATATTATTGTTTTTATGCTTTTATTGTACTTGGGAGAAACTGCGAAGAGATCTTTGGAGATGTAGCATATAAATTCCCTACCTAAATAAATGCTTAAAACTATCTCTTCCATTATAGTTTATTCTCTGTGCTATTTGGGTGCCAGGGAATATTTTTTAGCGTCTTTTTGCTTGCCGCTGTTGTACTACAGTGGGTTGCACACATGTGTCCCGGTGATGGGTCACCGTTGCCCCAAAATCCCCCTCTATCTTCCTGTTGAAGGCTCGAGTCAAAACCTTTATCATGTTAACCAAACATATAGATTCCCCCCCATGGGCTTTAAGCTCAGTTAAGTTATTTAAAGCCCTTTTTTCACACTGTACAATTTATTCTTCTCTTCATGTCTCTTGGCATTTCCTATTTGTGGTCAGCAGAATTGTGTCTTTCCTGTTCCGAATCATACACAAAGGATAATACCGTGGTGTTTTGTCCGTTGACAAGATCTTCAAATCCTAGTGCCCCACGGACGCATAATCGAAATTTAAAATAAGAATGTGTCTATATTTTTTCCAAATATATATATATATATATATATGCAGGGATTTAGCTAAGTCTTTGACACCATGGAAACTAGGCCCAGGGCGATGATCCTGTTCCACTGAAATATTATCCTCTGACTTTCCATTCCCCCCCCCTCCATTTATCCCCCCCCCTTTCTGAAACTGTTCTTTCAATTTGGCCTGTTAAAATCAACTTATAGTCATCTCTAACTTCAGTCTTTATGGCATGGATGGAGTATTTTGGAGACTCCAATACAATATTGGGAAAGAGCAGGTAGAGAAAGAGGTACTTTTCTCCCTTTCTCACAATACAAGAACTCGTGGGCACGCCATGAAATTGCTGAGCGGTCGGGTTAGAACGGATAAAAGGAAGTACTTCTTCACCCAAAGAGTGATTAACACTTGGAATTCACTGCCACAGGAAGTGGTGGTGGTTACAAGCATGGATGCCTTCAAAAGGGAATTAGATAAGCATATGGAGCAGAGGTCCATCAATGGCTATTAGCCACAAGGTATAGATAGGGACTCTGGGGCAAGTGATGCACTGTATTCTTGGTGCTTGGGGGGGGGTCAACAGTGGGAGGGCTTCTAATGTCCTCGCCCCACTGGTGGACCTCCTGATGGCACCTGGTATTTCTGGCCACTGTGTGACACAGTGTTGGACTGGATGGGCCTTTGGCCTGATCCAACATTGGCATCTCTTATGTTCTTATGTTCTTATTTAAGAGAACACACTTGAAGCTGCCTTAGACTACATCAGACTTAGGGCGCGCAGGGTATGTTCGAACTCCATTTTGGGAATTGATGTAACTGCTGAGATTTTTTTTAATCAATGGACAGTCCCAAAACTAAGAAGAGCTTTTACTTTGGCAAGACTGAACGTTTGTCCCTCGGCAGTTTTGGAGGGCGGATATAATAGAGTATCATACTCTAATAGAACATGCAGATGCTCGTATCATACAATTGAAACCATCGAACATATGATTATGGGGTGCCCTATATTCGATAGTTGAGGGCTCATTTAGTCACCCCTTAAAGATATGGAACTGGGCAGGGGTCATTTTGTAGAAAAAGAGGTGCAGGCGCTCATTAGCATAAGAAGAGAAGAGATTGGATTTATACCCCGCCCTTCACTTGGAGTCTCAGAGCGGCTTACAAACTCCTTTCCCTTCCCCTCCCCACAACAGACACCCTGTGAGGTGGGTGGGGCTGAGAGAGCTCTGACACAAACTGCTCTTTTTCAAGGACAGCTGTGCCAGAGCTTGTGACTGACCCAAGGTCACATCAGCAGGTGCAAGTGGAGGAGTGGGGAATCAAACCGGTTCTCCCAGATTAGAGTCCGCGCACTTAACCACTACACCAAACTGGCTCTCATTAGCATAACTTATTTGCATATGTTACACCCTCTGACATCACCGGAAGTGTGTCAGAAGGCAACACCCACCGCTCAGGCTCCACTGGACTGTTTTGGATTGCTAGCCATTTTTTTGGGGGGGAATGTGCAGATCTGTCCTCGCAGAGGAGGGAGAGCTTGTACCTGAATAAAACTTGGTCTTAAAGGTGCCACTGGACTGTTTTGGGCTGGGGGGGAGCTCTGCAACTTACCTGGCTGCTTCTTGCTCTGACTGAGGGCTGGTGGGAGCAGGGGGTGGGGCTTGTTGCATGTGCCCGCCTCCTGGCCTCTTTACTGGCGGAGCTCCGCTCCTGTGCGCTCCTGTGGGAAATGACCCCTGGGAACTGCTAAATGTGCGAGCCCAGGTGTCATGGCTACTATCGGATACTGATGATCGTGTCATCCTCCCAGTGGCAAAATTCATAGGCGCAGTAATCAAATATATGAGAAACAATACTGAGTAAGGTCTTTTAAAATATTTTCTTTGGTTCTAATTTCTGCTTAAGGTGATAGCTGTATGAGCAGTACTAGACAGACAGACAGACAGACAGACAGACAGACAGACAGACAGACAGACAGACTACATTAGACCATTGGTCCAATCTTTTCTACCCAGACTGGCAGCAGCTCTCCAGGGTCTCAGGAAGAGGTCTTTCACATTTATTTTATTTATTTTTTAAAATTTATTCTTTAGATTTATATCCCGCCCTGCCTGAAGGCTCAGGGCGGCTAACAGGGCATAAATGCCTTATATTATAACAATAAAACAGCATAAAATACATAATACAGCATAGTACAAGAATTAAAATTACTAACAATAAAAATATTGGTGCTCCAATACTCACTCCGAAACATAAAACCAGGATGGTGTTCTAAAGATGTTATGACAAAACAGCAACAATATATGTCCCCACAACCCTGTCATCCGCTAGGGACGTCTCACCCCCCCCCAATACTACCCGCACCAGCGATAGTAGAGTGCGGTGATGGAAGAAGCATTAGTGGAATAATGATGGCGGCGGCTCCTACTCGAAAGCCTGGTGGAAGAGCTCCGTTTTGCAGGCCCTGCGGAACTGCACAAGGTCCCGCAGGGCCCGGATCTCCTCTGGGAGCTCATTCCACCAGGTAGGAGCCGCCACCGAAAACACATCGCCTACTACCTTGTCTTTTCAGCTGGAGATGCTGGAGATTGAACCTGGGGCCTTCTGCATGCCAAGCAGGAGCTCTTCTACTGAGTCACAGCACCTCCCATAACACCTGGACCTGCCGGATAGTGAATCAGCTCCTTGGTCCATCAAGGTCTGTATTGTCTTCCCAGACTGGCAGAAGCTCTCCAGGGTCTCCGGCAGGTCTTTCATATTACCGCCGAACTGGTTCTTTCAAGTGGAGGTGCCCGGGATTGAACCTGGGACCTTCAGCATGCCAAGCAGATGCTCTGCCACTGAGCCAGGGCTCCTCCCCAAGAAAGTTGGCATGTATTTAATGTACAGTCAAAAGGTCCATTATTTTGCCAGGGGGTGTGGAGGGAGAAGGTTGCCACAAGGCAGGTTAGTCTGCAAGGACCTCTGGCTAGGTGGGGATGTTTTGGAGTTGCAGATTGTATGCACGTGTGCATAGAGCACAGGCGCGGGAAGAAAGATAGGCATGCTCTACTGGGGCTTAGGAGTCTTGAGTGGGGTGGTGGGTGGTGGTTGCATCTGGGCTGCAAGCCCATGACTATGATATGGGCTATTTATGTCATTTTCAGAAATAAAATAGTATCCCCCCCCCCCATGACTCTAGAGATGGTATACATTGGATTGGGAAGGTGGTGTATGACATGCCTGCATTGGTCCTACTAGAGAAAGGATGCCAACTATGCCTGGGCTGGCCTCCTGTTTTTGTGCGTTCAGTGCCGTCAAGTTGCTTCTGACGAGACCCTGTGAATTAATGTCCTCCAAAATGTCCTGTCACATCTTGCAGACTGAAGGCTGTGGCTTCCTTGACTGAGTCAATCCATCTCATGTTGGGTCTTCCGCTTGTCCTGATGCCTTCAACTTTATTTATTTCTTTATTTCTTTTGGTTTTTACCCCCCCCCCCCACGAATGGGCTCAGGGCGGGTCACAAACAATGCTCCCTCCAAGCTGCGGAGTCCTGTGAGCAAAAATTCCACTTTGTGAGCTACCGGCATTAAAGTTGTGAGCAAGCAGTTTGGCAAGATGTTAGGAGTTTATATGTACATCCGTAGAATTGATTTTAATCTGTTTTAATTCTGAATTTTGTATTTTGTAATTTTGTATGCTGTACGCACTTAGTGCCCTATGTGAGCCGCCCTGAGCCCGTTCGCGGGGAGGGCGGGGTATAAATGCAATAAAATAATAATAATAAATAATACTGCATCAATTAGTTTGCTCTGGAGCCATCCTTCCTGAACCAAGACAAAAATGTGTGAGCCGGAGGCTAAAAAACGGTGAGCTAGCACACACTAACTCAGCTTAGAGGGAACACTGGTCACAAAGGCACACAGTGTCAACGGTAATAGTTAAACAATTAAAACATAAATTTAAAACCATAATAGAAACAGCATCCAGGCTTTGTGTTGCTATTCTCAGTGTAGGCTGATCCTAGAGCCCGCAGTTTCAATAGGGGAAGCCAGAGATGGATTTTGGATGTCTACCACCTCAACCAAAAGCCCGGCAGAACAGCGCCATTTGACTGGCCCTGTGGAATTGTAAAAAATCCTGCAGGGCCCTGCTCTTGTGTGGGAGCTTGTTCCACCAGGTTGGGGCCATTTTCCTCGCATTATTGTCTTTTCCAGTGATTCTTGTCTTCTCATATGACCAAAGTACGAAAGCCTCAGTTCAGCTTCTAGGGAGCGTTCAGGCTCGATTTCTTCTAGAAATTTTTAACCAGTATATTTTTATTGACGAGTGCCAGTCAACCTGAGTCCTTTCCCGCCTCCTCAAAGATGACAGAGCTTCGAGCGAGGGAGGGGAAAGGCACAGAGGAGGGTCCGGAGCTAATGTCCTCGATTCCCTGAACCCGTCTGTTTTGTCAGTGACCCATAGACGGACGAGCTGTATCAGCTTATCAGTTACCCTGCCGCTGCTGACAGACAAATACCTCAGAGCGAGGCCTGACGAAACTGCCACCGAGATGCCGACTGTTTCGGCACCTGCACAAATCCCTTCATTTCTGAAAGCTCTCAGAACTTGGGCAGAAACGAACCACACCTGTAATCATACGCATTTACAAAAGTCTTGGAATGTATTCCTTAATGGATTTTGGCTGGGGGGGCCACTTAGCGCTTTGCACTATTTTAATGTTTAATTTTGATTGCAACGTTGGATTATAACAACACTGAACTCAGAAAGAAAGGAGATACAGTGTCAAGGAGTATGTAGCAGTAGCCTTTCCTTTCATTGCATTAATGAAAATGGTGAATAATTCTATTCCTTTCCGAGTTTCAAATAATATGCTTTGGCCCAGTTCTCAATGAGCCACTAAACATGTGTCTGGACTTTCCTACATCAGAGACCATAAACAGGGGATTGACAGGATGGAATGATCCTAAGAGCATAAGAGAAGCCATGTTCAATGTTCCCTCTAAGCTGTGGAGTCTTGTGAGCATAAATTCTGCTTAGTGAGCTACTGGCATTAAAGTTGTGAGCAAGCCATTTGGCTGCTGCATAAATCAGTTTGTACTGGAGCCATCCTTCCTGAGCCTAGACAAAACTGTGTGAGCTGGAGGCTAAAAAACTGTGAGCTAGCTCACACAAACTCAGCTTAGAGGGAACACTGGCCATGTTGGATCAGGCCAGTGGCCCATCCAGTGCAACGCTCTGTGTCACACAGGCCAGGTGCTATCGGGAGGTCCACCAGTAGGGCCAGAACTCCAGAAGCCCTCCCACTCTTGCTCCCCAATCACCAAGAACACAGAGCAGTGGCTAATAGCCACTGAGGGACCTCTGCTCCATATGTTCATCCAATCCCCTCTTGAAGCTGTCTGTGCTTGTAGCCACCACCACTTTCTGTGGCAGTGAATTCCACGTGTTAACGACTCTTTGGGTGAAGAAGTACTACTTATAGAAAAGGGAAGGGCCAATTTATATCAGTGAAAGAGCATTCAGGATATGAGCTCCCAAGTGGTAAAATTAAGGGGAGGGGCCATGGCTCAGTGGCAGAGCCTCTGCTTGGCATTGCAGAAGGTCCCAGGTTCAGTCCCTGCAATCTGCAGCTAAAGGATTAGGTGACAGGTGATTTGAAAGGCCTCTGCCTGAGACCCTGGAAAGCCATTGCCAATCTGAGTAGACAATACTCACCTTCATGGACCAATGGTCCGATTCATGTGAGGCAAAAGGCGTAATTACGTAACCATACAACCACCAGAGCGCACGTTGTCCATTTGTTACCATCTCCCCACAATCACCTCAACATCTGCTGAACTTGTCAGTGTCTTCAGCCCCACAAAACATGTTTACTTTGTGTGAGTGATGCTGAAAATTAAACGTGTGCAGCGGTTGCCCTGTAGGACTGTGGAGACTTCGGTGCGGAATGTTCTAGTGCTCTTCACCTATTACCTCCGAGCTTCTGTGAACTTCCCCTTGGCTGATCATCACAGCCTTCTGTCAACAGAAGAACTGAGTCGTGTGGGAGAAAAGAAGCTCATGGATATTGCGAATTTAGGCAGATCATGAGACGGAGGGCAGGAAGGGTTGCTTCAGTGCTTTGTCCTTGTGGCCCTTTTTTACACGCCCAGGGAAATGCTGATTGTCCCTTTGGGGTCAGGAAGGAATCCTGGAGAATTTTTGTCGTCTTCTGGGCATGGAACAGCGGTCACTGCGGGTGTGGAGGGGGAGGCATTTGTGCATTTCCTGCGTTGTGCAGGAGGTTGGACTAGATGATCCTGGAGGTCCCTTCGGACTCTATGATTCTATGACATTATTATTTGTCATGGATGCCGGGTGTGGCATGGCAAGCAGAGAGCAACGGAACAAAGTCTGAGTCCAGTGGCACCTTTAAGACCAACAAAGCTTTATTCAAGGTATAAGCTTTCATGTGCAAGCACACTTCCTCAGTGAGCAACAGAGTGGTCAAATAAATGTTCTAAAACACTACAAACAACTACAAAAGCCAAACAAAGAGGAACGTGTTATAAAGTGGGTATGCGTTTCCCACCCCACATAGTTACCACTTTAGTGAGGGTGAAGCTACACAACAGGTTATTCAGTGATTATTTCCCCCTCAGGGCTGTCTTTCAGCATGTCTTCAGGTTGAGCCCTTATGGAACTAACTACAGAGACCGAAGCTTCTGAATGGAAGCACTTACACCTCGGAGTAAAAAAAAGCTGCGTTGGGTTAAACTGCAAGTCAGCTTTATTAATCTGCCACATTTTATCCCACCCTTCACTGAAGGAGCTAGGCACATGGTTGTTCCTTACTCTTCTTTTTCCTCACAACAAAGCTGTGAGGTAAATTAGGCTGAGAGAGAGAGTCAATGGCCCTAGTGTCAGATAGTAGCCATATTGGTATGCAGCTGAAAAGCAAGATTTGAATCCAGTAGCAATTTAAAAACCAACCAGATTTCTTTTTTTTAATTTACATGTGATTTGTATACCGCCCATGACCCCTAATGGGTCTCAGAGCGGTTTTACAGCGTAGTAATTAATCCTACCTAGGGCCACAATGCAGTGAGGGGAGGGGGTAGCCTACCAGCACCCTTTTTTTCCCGGCATAGTCTTTTTTTCTCTCGCAGCTTTCGTTGTTGTTCCGGTGCTCCAGGTGGCTGTCGGCCGGGCTCGAGCAGGCTCTCTCGATTTTTCTCTCCTTCGGAGCGGCGCGTCTTGGGTGCAGCTTCGGCCAATGTCCTAACGGCTCCTGCCGCGCTGCATCCCACGTCAGCGTGTTGCTCCGGCTCCGCTCGATCTAGCCGCTGCCTTTTTCCTGGGTCGCTCTCTGCCGCCGCCATTGCTTTTCTTGCCACCGCTGCCGATTCTCCTTTTTCCTCGCCGCTGCCGATTGCCTTCCCAGCGTAAGCCAGGAGGAGGGTGCCCCCTGCCACCTAGGGCAGGTACCCATTCCTCTGTTGTTATTAGAGCCGCTGGGTTGGCGGGAGCTGGGACGAGGGCCGGGGGCTCACCCTAGTTTGGCGCTCCTGAGGGCCGGCCCACCCTAGGCGAGCCCCTAGTTTGCCTAGCGGGCGAGCCGGCTCTGGCTGTCCCCTGTTTCTGAATAGCTGTCCGTGAACTTTCATTTCAGACACCGTAGACTGCATTTCTGAAAAAAAGCGTGTGTGAATCAGTTCTCTGCCTGTGTCTCGTTTCTCCCCCTTTCTCTGGCTGTAAAATTATTTATGGTTTTAAGAGGAAATGCAAAGATCCTGCACACACACACACACACACAGACAGAAGTGTGCCCAGCGAAAGCTGATCTCATAGTTGGAAACACCAGCAGTCCTGAAACCCAAATGCTTGTTGATTTTGGCTGAATGCAGCTGTTGACGACCAAGTGACATTTACCTGTGCAGGCAGCATCTTGGATTTCAACACAAACTAATCTCGCCCTCCTTCTGGCATCCATCATTTCCAGTGACCCAAACGAAAGAGCAGCACGCAACACCTTGTATGCTCTTGCATTCAGGCAGGGTAGGCAACCGGCAATTATGGTGAGCGAGTGGTCCGGGCTCATTTGAAGGAAAGGGGTGTGTGTGACCCGTGTGCTTTGCACATCTTGCTGAACAAAGAGGGACTTGGATCACGGCAAGAATGTCTCCGCGAGCTTCCACCACCCAGCCAATAATCAAGTTCTGCCTTGGGAAAAAATAACAGGGAGGGCAGAAAGCACAACATCTCCTCCCATTCCCCCGTCCGCCTCTCCATTTCGGCATTGCTTAAGAAAACACATTTGGAACCGAGCATCTTGTGATGTCAAGATGGCTCGTTTTTGTCATGGTGGCACCCAGATAATAGTGATAGGCATGGAGGTCTAGTGACGGGAGAGAGGCAGTGAGGAGAGGGGAGGCGACGGAAGGCCATCTCCTGTCAGGTCTTTTGTTCCTGCTGCCGTTTCTTGGTTCTCCAAACAAGGATAAATTAATATCCTTGGCAAAAGTATTCCATGAACTTTAGGAATGACATGGACCTTTCCGACTGGATGGCACAAAGTTATCACACACATACGCAAAAAGCAAGAAGGCAACACACACAAACGCTCGCAAAAGACAAGTTAGAAAGAGAGGCTGCAGAATGGAAAGGGGTTTTTTTTCTTGCAAGGAAAAAGTCGTAAGAAGCCCAACAAATCATCTCAGACTTTTAGAGGTTCTCTAGAAGGATCGTAAATGGACAGAAAACTCCTTCTAGAGCAAGCTGGCTTCAGGGTAACGGAAGGGTGTATGTTATACATCAGGGCTATTTTTGGGCAGGAACACGCAGGAACAGAGTTTCGGCTGGCTCCCAAGTTGGCCACGCCCAGCAGGAACTCATTAGCATAATAAGCCACATCAAACAGCAGAAACTCATTAGGATTGGCTACATTAGGGGTGTGTGGCCTAACATGCAAAGGAGTTCCTGCTACAAAAAAAGCCCTGGTTTGATAACAAAAAAGGTAAACAGAATAAGAAGCAAAAGGTGGTGTGGCTGGATGA
Organism: Gekko japonicus; assembly: GCF_001447785.1. Lineage (NCBI taxonomy): Eukaryota > Metazoa > Chordata > Lepidosauria > Squamata > Gekkonidae > Gekko > Gekko japonicus. Next base: position 280,425 of record NW_015160862.1, on the reverse strand, counting down.
CCACACTTCTGGTAACATGGGGGTGTGGCCTAATGCGCTAATGAGCGGTGCTGTCAGGGTGTGGCCTAATATGCTAATGAGTTTCTACTGTTGGGTGTGGCCTATTATGCTAATGAGTTCCTGCTAGGCTTTTTCTACAAAAAGAGCCCTGCTGGGTATTACCCAAGAGGCAACCATGACAGTTTTACTAAAATTGTCATACTTCTGTGTAGTTTATTTTTTTCAAGCTTGAAATATTAGGAAAGCTTGCACAACTCGTTTGACCAGAGACCAAACCCCTTTCAGTCATTCAAAGTGTGTGTGTGTGTGAATGAAATGCACAGGGGAGAATGGGATTAGTGGCAAACTCCACCCCTTATAAATGTAGGTAGATGTAGTTTTATCTGTGCAGCTTGGGGAACCCAGCTTTCCAGGAACCTCAGTTGCAGATATGGTAAGCATCATACAAAGATTCCAGTTAATACATTATGCCACAGGGCCCTCCCCTTTGCAACCATTTTCTTCACATTAAAAATGCTCAAAATGCTCAAAATAGGACACCAAAATGGCCGTGGATCAGTGGCAGAGCATCTGCTTGGCATGCAGAAGGCCCCAGGTTCAATCCCTGCTGGCATTTCCAGTTAAGGATCAGGTGATGGGAAAGACCTCTGACTGTGACCTTGGAGAGCAGCTACCAGTCAATACTGACTTTGATGGACTAAAGGTCTGATTCAGTATAAGGCAGCTTCATGTGTTCATCGATGTACTATGGGTCACCCTGAGCACCTTAAAAGAAGGGTATGATAACAATATGCTAGGCAGGGAGGTAGATTAGATAGATAGCTATGACCTTAGCCAATAAAGTTTGAACACATCCGGCCTTCAAGGAACTTTTCCCACATTGACTTGTCTTCTGTGGAAGAGGAGCCAGGGATTTATTTTAGGACATATAGTCATTTCATGAGGTTCACTGTTGGCATCTCACAATTACCTTGTATGAAGCAAGAACCATTGCCCCATGTGAACATCCCCTAACCCAATGGCTGTACATGGCAGGGGAAGATTCAACAGTGGCAGGCTTGTCTTTACGTTTCTCCCAACATGTCATAAGAACATAAGAGGAGCCAATGCTGGATCAGGCCAATGGCCCATCCAGTCCAACACTCTGTCACACAGTGGCCAAAAATACCAAATGCCATCAGGAGGTCCACCAGTGGGGCCAGGATACTAGAAGCCTTCCCACTGTTGCCCCCCCCAAGCACCAAGAGTACAGTGCATCACTTGCCCCAGCCTGAGAGTTCCTATCTATACCTTGTAACTAATAGCCACTGATGGACTTCTGCTCCATATGCTTATCCAGGGCTCTTTTTGTAGAAAAAGCCCAGCAGGAACTCATTAGCATAATAGGCCACACCCAACAGCAGGAACTCATTAGCATATTGGGCCACACTCCTGACAGCACAGCTCATTAGCACATTAGGCCGCACCCACATGTTACCAGAAGTGTGGTTATTCAGCCACACCCACATTTCGCTTGTTATTCTGTTTACTTTGTTTGTTGTCAAAACCCGAGGCCTTTTTTTGTAGCAGGAACTCCTTTGCATGTTAGGCCACACACCCCTAATGTAGCCAATCCTAAGGAGTTTCTGCTGTTGGGTGTGACCTATTATGCTAATGAGTTCTTGCTGGGCGTGGCCAACTTGGGAGCCAGCCGGAACTCCGTTCCTGTGCGTTCCTGCTCAAAAATATCCCTGTGCTTATCTAATTCCCTCTTGAAGCCGTCCATGCTTGTAGTCACTGCCACCTCCTGTGGCAGTGAATTCCATGTGCTAATCACTCTTTGGGTGAAGAAGTACTTCCTTTTATCTGTTCTAACCCGACTGTTCAGCAATTTCATGGAGTGCCCACGAGTTCTTGTATTGTGAGAAAGGGAGAAAAGTATTTCTTTCTCAACCTGCTCTATCCCATGCATAATCTTATAAACCTCAACCATGTCACCCCTCAGCCATCGTTTCTCCAAGCTAAAGAGCCCCGAGTGCTTTAACCTTTCTTTGTAGGGAAAGTGTTCCAACCCTTTTATCATTCTAGTTGCCCTTTTCTGCACTTTTCCCAGTGCTACAATATCCTTTTTGGTGGCCAACCAGAGTACAATGCCATACAATGTCATGCTCTTCTCACAGAAGAAAACATCCAGATAGGCTTCCAAAGGCCCTTAGGGTCTCCCAGCAAACAGCTTTTTAAAAAAGCCACTGCTTTCCAAGTGTCAGATGAAGCCAAACTAGAACACTATAATGGAGCAGAAATACCCAGTGATCATCGGGAAAGAAGGCCTCACAAGGAAGGCCCCAACGGGCCTCAGATTTCAATTCTAGGCTTTGCCCTCTGTCCTTCTTGTGGGTTCAGGGTTGCCAATGCCCAGGTAGGGCTCGGAGATCTCCTGGAATTACATTCTATCGCCACACTACAGAGATTACTTCCTAGGAGACTACGGAGATAGTTCCCCTGGAGAAAATGACTGCTTTGGAGAGTGGACTTGGTGGCATTGTACCACAGTGAGGTCCCTGGCTTCCCTAGGCTCCATCTCCAAATATTTCCCAACCTGGACCTGGCAGCCCTGTCACTTCCCCTGGAGAAAATGGCTGCTTTGGGAGGTAGATTCTATGGCATTATACTCTGCTCAGGTCCTTCCCCACCTCAGAGTCTATTGTCCCCCAGGCTCCACCCTCCCCCCCCAAATCTCCAGGAATTTCCCAACCCGGAGCTGGCAACCCAATATGGATATCACCACCACTGAATCTTGGAGCTGAAAGACTTTGTGGAAAAGCACTAACTTAAGATAGCAAGTGAGGAAAGCGGCATATTATTTCAGGCCTCTCCTTTAAATTTATGAAGGCCTTAGATGGAAAGCTGTCCTGAGGTGAATAGCAGTCCAAGAATATACAGACCGGGAATATTATATTGTTCAAAAAGTGGGGAAAGAGGAAATTCTATATATATATATAGAAATTAAATGAATAATAATAATAAAAAAATAAATAAAAAGAGCTTAAAAATTGTGTACAAAATTATAAAAGTAAGCCCAAATATGGAATACAGAAAGTGCCTTATGAGGTAGGAGACGGTATACGTAGAATCATCATGAATATTTATAATAATTACAATACAGAAAAGAACTTGGGATTCCAGAAAGATCTGATGGTCCAAAATGTGGAAATATAATGAAAGGGAAAAGGGAAGATGTTCAGGAAAGCTATGTTATGTTATTCTGTGTTGTTAGGAAAATCATGTGATGTACAAGAAATTTATTTCTATGAAATCTGTGTAATTCCATATGATATTGGCTTTTAAAAACCCAATAAACAATTAAATCAAGAATATACAGACTGACCGCATAAAATCACAAACTTTCAAACGGGATCAGATCTTAAAGGAAACAAATGTAAAATATAATCTACTGCATGAATGGAGTCTATTTTACATCCGTTTCTTCACTTGAACGAGGCAGGCCTGAGAGAAACGAGGGAGTCTGAAAACACAGGCAGCACATTTGTATGCTCCCTCACGCACACAAACATGGCGCTCAGGCCTAGACACTTCTATAAATACCAGTGTCCCACCCACCCTTCAGAGAAATCTTTGGGACATTTATAGCGAGTGTGTGTGTTTTTATAAGATATTTCTGTTCAATTAGGCCACATCGTACAGCGGTTTTTATATGAAAGGCGGCCTAGAGAGGGAGCGAGCGGGAGCAGGAGAGCGGTGTGGAAGTGCGACTACGTCGTAATGATAACAACCCTGCTCTGGTTGGAAGTGTCATGACACCTTCTTCTTAATCAAAAGGCTTCCAATTCCTTCTCGAGGCATGTCCCCTGGAAATGCCGGGACTGCCAGAGAAATCATTTGAATGTGGCAGCCCTTGATAATGATGAAATGAATAAAGAGGTTCACTTTTTATTTTATTTTTTTGTTGTTTGGGTGAGGAGGAATTCAGCACATGGCTCATGAAAAGGCTGCGGTTTAATAGCGCGGAAGGCGAGCCCGCAAGAGCTTCTAGTTATCCGCCGCGCAGCTTCCTTTGGGGAGATAATGACTGCAATGAGGGCTTTCCCCCCTTCAGGCAGCTCTAGAGACCTGAGAGAGCAGAGGAAATTGTCTGAGGCTCTGGACAGAAGCCGAGAAGAACCGCGGGCCAGTTCCCACAGGCTCCTTGGGAGCTCGTTTGAATGCAGGCCGTTGGAGGGTGGTGCTGTCTTTGGGCTCCAAATGAGATGCATTTTAAAATGTCATTTGTGGCAGCATCGTATTTGGAGATGAACCTGTGTGCTGTTTGTGTGTGCGCTTTTTGGATTCCAGAAAAAAATATTCTGTCCACGGTGGAAGGACTTGCATTGCAGGCAGTAGGTCCCAGGTTTGATTCCCAACAGGTAAAGGAACTAGGGTTGCCAGCTTTGGGTTGGGAAATACCTAGAGATTTTGGGGGTGGAGCCCAGGGTTGCCGGGTCTCATCTCTCTGCCAGCAGGGGGCTTCTGGGTTGGTCCCGGGGTCTTCTGGCGTGTGCGCAAAGCACACATGCCATGATGATATCGCCCGGGAGTGACATCATTGCACTGGGCATGTTGTACAGGGGACGCTCTAGCATTTGGCTAAAAACTCTATGGTCACCATAGAGTTTTTAGCCAAATGCCAGAGTGTCCCCCACATGATGTGCCCAGCATGATGTCATCATCTCTGGGTGGGGCTCTTTGGGGGCAGGGCTCCCCTTGTCGACCAGCTGGCCGGCAGCAGATTGGGGCCCCTGAGATCGGGGGGAAACCCACCCCCATCGAGGGGTTGAGAACCCTAGTGGAGCCTGGGGAGGGCAGGGTTTGGGGAGGGGCAGGACCTCATCAGAGTACAATGCCATAGAGTCCAGCAGCCCTTTTTTCCCAGGGGAACTGATCTCTATAATCTGGAAAATCAGTTGAGAAACTAGGATATCTCTGGGTGCCACCTGGAGATTGGCAACCCCGCAAGGAATGAAGGTAGCAGGGGATGAGAAAGACCTCTCTGCAAGAAGAACATAAGAAGAGCCCTACTGGATCAGACCATTGGTCCCTTTAGTCCAGCATCCTGTCTCACACAGTGGCCAACCAGTCCATCTGGATGGCCAACAAACAGGGCATAGAGGCCGAGACTTCCTAAGAACATCAGAAGAGCCCTGCTGGATCAGACCAATGGGCCATCTAGTCCAGCATCCTGTCTTACACAGTGGCCAAACAGTTCCTCTGGAGGGCCAACAACAGGGCATAGAGGCCGAGACTTCCTAAGAACATCAGAAGAGCCCTGCTGGATCAGACCAATGGGCCATCTAGTCCAGCATCCTGTCTTACACAGTGGCCAAACAGTTCCTCTGGAGGGCCAACAACAGGGCATAGAGGCCGAGACTTCCTAAGAACATCAGAAGAGCCCTGCTGGATCAGACCAATGGGCCATCTAGTCCAGCATCCTGTCTTACACAGTGGCCAAACAGTTCCTCTGGAGGGCCAACAACAGGGCATAGAGGCCGAGACTTCCTAAGAACATCAGAAGAGCCCTGCTGGATCAGACCAATGGGCCATCTAGTCCAGCATCCTGTCTTACACAGTGGCCAAACAGTTCCTCTGGAGGGCCAACAACAGGGCATAGAGGCCGAGACTTCCTAAGAACATCAGAAGAGCCCTGCTGGATCAGACCAATGGGCCATCTAGTCCAGCATCCTGTCTTACACAGTGGCCAAACAGTTCCTCTGGAGGGCCAACAACAGGGCATAGAGGCCGAGACTTCCTAAGAACATCAGAAGAGCCCTGCTGGATCAGACCAATGGGCCATCTAGTCCAGCATCCTGTCTTACACAGTGGCCAAACAGTTCCTCTGGAGGGCCAACAACAGGGCATAGAGGCCGAGACTTCCTAAGAACATCAGAAGAGCCCTGCTGGATCAGACCAATGGGCCATCTAGTCCAGCATCCTGTCTTACACAGTGGCCAAACAGTTCCTCTGGAGGGCCAACAACAGGGCATAGAGGCCGAGACTTCCTAAGAACATCAGAAGAGCCCTGCTGGATCAGACCAATGGGCCATCTAGTCCAGCATCCTGTCTTACACAGTGGCCAAACAGTTCCTCTGGAGGGCCAACAACAGGGCATAGAGGCCGAGACTTCCTAAGAACATCAGAAGAGCCCTGCTGGATCAGACCAATGGGCCATCTAGTCCAGCATCCTGTCTTACACAGTGGCCAAACAGTTCCTCTGGAGGGCCAACAACAGGGCATAGAGGCCGAGACTTCCTAAGAACATCAGAAGAGCCCTGCTGGATCAGACCAATGGGCCATCTAGTCCAGCATCCTGTCTTACACAGTGGCCAAACAGTTCCTCTGGAGGGCCAACAACAGGGCATAGAGGCCGAGACTTCCTAAGAACATCAGAAGAGCCCTGCTGGATCAGACCAATGGGCCATCTAGTCCAGCATCCTGTCTTACACAGTGGCCAAACAGTTCCTCTGGAGGGCCAACAACAGGGCATAGAGGCCGAGACTTCCTAAGAACATCAGAAGAGCCCTGCTGGATCAGACCAATGGGCCATCTAGTCCAGCATCCTGTCTTACACAGTGGCCAAACAGTTCCTCTGGAGGGCCAACAACAGGGCATAGAGGCCGAGACTTCCTAAGAACATCAGAAGAGCCCTGCTGGATCAGACCAATGGGCCATCTAGTCCAGCATCCTGTCTTACACAGTGGCCAAACAGTTCCTCTGGAGGGCCAACAACAGGGCACAGAGGCCAAGGCCTTCTTTTAACGCTGCCTTCTGGCACTGGTATTTAGAGGTTTACAGCCTGTGAACATGGAGGTTCCCTTTAGTCACCAGGGCATAAGAACATCAGAAGAGCAAGATGATGGCAACCTACTTGCAGTCCACCTTTCTCACTGAGATTCAAGGCAGATTATGTGGCGAAAGTCAAAGCAGTCAATGGGTTGAAACATCTAGTAAGCAATGTAACCAAAATGGGATGACAGAAATTGGAAACAAAGCGTAAGTATTAAGCACAATATGTTAAACAATGCCGAAAATGGTGTAACGTAAGTATAAAACAAAGCAGCGAGAGCAAGATAATCCTTATAGCAACAGATAATGCATACTGTAAACAAAGGAACAGCCCACAACGCCCTTCCCTTTATTAAAGCATCTTCCTTTTTTTAAAGTTGGTTTTATACCCCGCTCTCCACTACCCAAAGTATTTTTAGAGCAGCTTTCCTAAGGTAAAGGCAAAGGTTTCCCTTGCTCAAAAGCCAGTCGAATCCAACTGTAGGGGTGCGGTGCTCATCTCTGTTTCCAAGCCGAAGAGCCAGCGCTGTCCGAAGACTTCTCCGTGGTCATGTGGCCAGCATGACTAGACGCCAAGGCGCACAGGACGCTGTTACCTTTCCACCGAAGCAGTACCTATTTATCTACTTGCAATTTCTTGCTTTCGAACTGCTACGTTGGCAGGAGCTGGGGCCAGAGACGGGAGCTCACTCCGTCACGCGGCACTCAGGTCTCGAACTGCCAAACTGCCGACCTTCTGGTCTGCAGTTCATCTTAACCACTGAGCCACCACGGCCCCCCTCTTTCCTAACAAGTATGTTAATTCCTAAACAAAGCTTTAAAGGTAAAGGTAAAGGCTCCCTTGCTCGAAAGCCAGTCGAATCCGACTCTAGGGTTGCGGTGCTCATCTCCGTTTCAAAGCCGAAGAGCCAGCGCTGTTCGAAGACGTTTCCATGGTCATGTGGCCGGCACGACTAAACACCAAGGCGCACGGAACGCTGTTACCTTCCCACTTGAAGTGGTACCTATTTATCTACTTGCAATTTCTTGCTTTCGAACTGCTAGGTTGGCAGAAGCTGGACTAGAGATGGGAGCTCACCCCGTCTTGCGGCACCCGGGTCTCGAACTGCTGAACTACCAACCTTCCACAGCCTGCAGTTCAGCATCTTAACCACTTGAGCCTTTACCTACTCTTTAATCAGGTTGTGCACTGTTGCTGCGTTAATGACTCTGCCAACACGTAAAAGCCTAACTTCCCATCTTATTGGGACCTCTAGCATAGGAAGAGGCAAATGGGGGGTCTGGAAGTTCTATCCGACTCCAAGAGGTTCCCAGCTTGAGTTCCCAACCAACAAGAGCTTGTTTAATACCTGCCCCGGTCACTTCCTGTCATGCCAGCTGGGATAAAGGAAACAGACTTTTCGGCTTCTCTCCCGTTCCCACATATGGATGGCAACCGAGGCTTGGACAGAGCCCTCTTACATGCCTCAGCTGCACTCTCTTGGTGCCCTGTGTCGTGGCTCACACAGGAACAAGGGCCTGTGGTTTATAACAAGGGGATGAATCTGCCAAAGCCTGGGACATTTTCTTGCCTGCTAGGGAGGATGGGATGAAAGTGTCCTTTGACTATTCCTTGGCTCATGCACCAGCGAGTCCAGAGGCAGAGCCAATTTTGTTGGGTCTCCAAGTCTTGCTCAGCTCAAAGCAATGGCCCCTGTTGAAGATTAGTTGCCTGGCAGGGTAGTATAGCTTTTAAATAGGTGAATTCTAAAAAATATCTTTCTGTTTTATGTATAAAAACAGAAGGCTAAACTACTGCTGGCAGAGGACAAGTACGTGGGTAGCAGCTGAACCCTACCAAAGCATGGTGTCCTTGTGGGAAGTCAGTGCAACCAATGATTTTCTGAAAAGAGGAAAAGGAAGAAGAAGAAGAAGAGGAGGAGGAGGAGGAGATTGGATTTATACCCCGCCCTTCACTACCCAGAGGAGTCTCAGAGCGGCTTACAAACTCCTTCCCTTCCCCTCCCCACAACAGATACCCTGTGAGGTAGGTGGGGCTGAGAGAGCTCTGACAGAAACTGCTCTTTTTCAAGAACAGCTCTTATCAGAACTACGGCTTGCCCCAGGCCATCCAGCCAGGTACAAGTGGAGGAGTGGGGAATCAAATCCGGTTCTCCCAGATTAGAGTCCATGGACTTAACCACTACACCAAACTGGAGTCCAGTAGCACCATAAGACTAACAAAATATGTGGCAGGGTAGGAGCTTTCGTGAGTCATTGGCTCACTTCTTCAGATAAAATTAGAATGGGAGTCCATCTGTCCTATTTATTGGAAAGTGGAGCGGTTTCAGATGCCGAATGGCATTAGGACAATAGCAGGTGAATAACAATAGCAGGCATGATGGGTCACCTTCTATTGTCCTAACATCATTGGGTATCTGAAACCGCTCCACTTTCCAACAAATAGGACAGATGGACTCTCATTCCAACTCTCATTCCAACTGTATCTGAAGAAGTGAGCAGTGACTCGTGAAAGCTCGTACCCTGCCACATATTCTGTTAGGCTTTACGGTGCTACTGGACTCTTACTCTTTTCTACTGCTGCAGACAGACTAACATGGCTACCCATCTTGATTTTCTGAAGAAGCTTAGATTGATGCATACTGTAATTCCAGCCAGACAAAGGCTGCTGCATAAATTCTCCAGGGTAATATGAGAAAGGGAGTGAAGGAGGCATGGTACAGGCCGATTGGTACATGGATGGAAGGCCATCAAGGACAAATCAGTAGAGGAAGGCAATCCACCTCTGCTGCTTCTTTTTAATATGTATTTTATTTTATTATATAGTTTCTTCTCATTTGCCTTGAAAGCCCCATTGCTGGGGTCGCAATAAGCCGGTGGCAACCTGACGGCAGCTTACACACCACATCATACGAGAAACAACCTCACACAAATTGCAAATGTTATTAAAAATCTCCAGGCGGGTGCTGTACCCTGGAAGCTTCTTTCATATTGCTACAATTTGAGAAAGGTCCAAGTCATCATGACGAAAAGGCAAAGCCTGGATCTCAAAGCCAGTTTGGTGTAGTGGTTAAGTGCACAAACTCTAACCTGGAAGAACTGGGTTTGAGTCCCCACTCATCCACTTGCACCTGCTGGATGACCTGGGGCAAGCCTTAGTTCTGATAAGAGCTGTCCTTGAAAAAGAACAGTTTCTGTCAAGAGCTCTCTCAGCCCCACCTACCTCACAGGGTGTCTGTTGTGGGGAGGGGAAGGGAAAGGAGTTTGTAAGCCGCTCTGAGACTCCTTTGGGTAGTGAAGGGCAGGGTATAAATCCAATCTTTCTTCTCCTCCTCCTCCTCCTCCTTCTCCTCCTCCTCTTCTTCCAAAGTTAAAGAAAATTATCCTAACTCAATCGAACAAAAGGAGCTTTGACTCTTGAAAGCTCAGACCTCCCCCCAAATTTTCTTGGTCTCTAAGGCGTTACTGGACTTGAATCTAAACTATCCTCTGAAACTATCTCCTAACTCAATGTTGCTTGCAAAGAAAGGGGGGGGCATATTATTTCCATCTGCTTTCCCCCTCATCATTCCAAGTTTTGTCGTTGTTGTTGTTCAGTCGCACAGTCGAGTCCGACTCTTCGCGACCCCGTGGACCAGATCACGCCAGGCCTTCCGGTATTCCGCCGTCCTCTGAAATTTGCTCAATTTCATGTTCGTTGCATCCATGACACTGTCTAACCATCTCATCCTTTGCCGTCCCCGTCTTCTTTGACCTTCAATCTTTCCCAGCATCAGGGTCATTCCAAGCTACAGGTACTGCAAATACAGGGTTTTAGTGAACAAATACAAAGCTGTCAAAAGTAAATAAATTAGCAAATGCACACACATTCTTGCTTTAGAACTTACCAACAGGCCAGAGTATCCATCCAGGTCAAATTTTAAAAAGTAAAAATGTGACATTATTTCAAATACTACAGCTTCCCCCAGATTTTGAATTTTTCCAGAATTTTATTTGCATTGTATACCAGACTCACTGAGGTCTGCTGAACTGCTAGCGGAGACGTGGGCCCAATTTGCATCTAGCATTTGCTCAAAACCACATTCAAATACCCTGGGCCAACGCCGCACTAACTGCAGAGTCACCCATGAATGGCCATAAATCTATGCCGACAGTTCCATAAAACCAGGGCTCTTTTTGTAGAAAAAGCCCAGCAGGAACTCATTAGCATAATAGGCCACACCCAACAGCAGAACCTCATTAGCATATTAGGCCACACCCCTGACAGCACAGCTCATTAGCACATTAGGCCACACCCCCATGTTACCAGAAGTGTGGTCATCCAGCCACACCCACCTTTTGCTCCTTATCCTGTTTACCTTGTTTGTTGTCAAACCAGGGCTCTTTTTGTAGCAGGAACTCCTTTGCATGTTAGGCTACACACCCCTAATGTAGCCAATCCTAATGTGTTTCTGCTGTTGGGTGTGGCCTATTATGCTAATGAGTTCCTGCTGGGCGTGGCCAACTTGGGAGCCAGCCGGAACTCCGTTCCTGTGCATTCCTGCCCCAAAATAGCCCTGCATAAAACCAAGAGATCAAACGAAGTGAAAGCGGCATGCAGTCTGGACACTGCAACGAAATCCGACAAAGTGAAAGTGGCATGCAATGCAGAGGGGAATTTCTGTTCCAGCGTGGGTTTAGTACAACAGCGGAGCAAATGCTAGATGCAGATTGGGCCGTGGAATGATCAACTGGGCATAGCAAGAAGCAGGAACAACACTAACAGCCAGTCAAAGGCAGGTATCGCAGCACCTCGGAGAGCTCCCAGGGAGTGTAGATGTTGTTCCGGCAGGCCTGGTAGATGCCTGTTCTGGTTTCAACTGTGGACGGCCAAGGAGAGGAAGGGGAGCAGCAGTTTCTATAGGAAGATGAACAGTGTCAACATGGTGTCCCTATTTATGTCACTTTGCTCCTGCTTTTATGGTGTACGCTTCTCAGGTTCCTGCTATTGTGCTATAAGCAGGACCAGAGGACCCTGGGTAGTTTCCTTTGCAGACAAGTTTATAGATGCAAGGAAAGTATTACCCGGAGCTACCTTCGGTGGCTCAAGTGGTTAAAACGTTGAACTGCAGACTAGAAGGTCGGTAGTTCAGCAGTTCAAGACTCGAGTGCCACATGACGGAGTGAGCTCCCGTCTCTGGTCCCAGCTCCTGCCAGCCTAGCAGTTCGAAAGCAAGAAATTGCAAGTAGATAAACACATTGGCGGGAAGGCAGCAGTGTTCCATGCACCCTGGTGTTTAGTCATGTCGGCCACATGACCACGGAAACGTCTTCGGACAGCACTGGCTCTTCGGCTTGGAAATGGAGATGAGCGCCGCATCCCTACAGCCGGATTCGACTGGCGTTTGAGCAAGGGAAACCTTTACCTTTACCTAAACACAAGGATGAGCATCACACCTGGAAGTGGGTCAGGAATCCAGCGGCCAGGTTACTCCACTGTTGCTTTCCGTTTCCTCCCAACGCCCTTTCCTTTCTGTGGCATTACCCCCATTGGTTTGCCAAGTCTGACACTTCAGTGGGACCGGAAGAACAGAATGGGGAGGCATCCATGTGGTGATTGCTAAGCAAAAAGTGGTTGCCTGGGACACTGGTCATGGCAGGGATGTGAAGAGAAGGAAGGTTGCCAACCCAGTGGAAGAGCATGCCAAAGGGGGCAGAGACGGGTAAGGAGAAGAAGAAGAGGTTGGATTTATACCCCGCCCTTCACTCAGTCTCAGAGCACCTTACAAACTCCTTTCCCTTCCCCTCCCCACCACAGACACCCTGTGAGGTATAAGAAGAAGAAGAAGAGATTGGATTTATCCCCCCCCCTTCACTACCCAAAGGCGTCTCAGAGCGGCTGACAAACTCCTTTCCCTTCCCCTCCCCACCACAGACACCCTGTGAGGTAGGCGGGGCTGAGAGAGCTCTTTCGAGAACTGCCCTTGAGAGAACAGCTCCGGCAGAACTATGGCTTGCCCAAGGTCATCCAGCAGCTGCGAGTGGAGGCGCGGGGAATCAAACCCGGTTCTCCCAGATTAGAGGCCGCGCACTTAACCACGACACCAAACTGGCTCTCAGAAGGAAGGAGCAGTGGAAGATTAGGTGGTTCCTGGTTGGCTGGTTGGTGGGGTCCAATGGAGAAGCCGGCGAAGGATGAGCAGAATACAGGTGCTACAGACAGCGTTGTACCCAGGAAATCTGAGAACGATCTTTCTTTTAGATGCAATGATTTTTTTCTATGCATTTATTGCATTAATGCCCTCGCACATGGCAAAATGACGTGGTTTCTTTCTGTGAAGTCAAGAGACATTCAGAGGCGGTTTGCGGTTGCATACCTCTGCGTGGCCACTCGGTATTCCTTGGTGGTCTCCCTGCCAAATACTGACCAGGGCCAACCTTGCTTAGCTTCCAAGAGCTGATGAGACCAGGCGAGCTTGAGCTATCCAGGTCGGGGTGAAAAAGGCCAACTGCCAGCACTGAAAATGGGTAAAATGTCTGCAACCTATCGGATGTGCCTCTCTTCCGCCACTTGGGGGGGCACGAAGACAATAATTAACGCTGGGAGACTGGAAGGACCTCACAGTCAGACAACCGGTACCAAAAAAAAGAGGAACCTGTACATTCACGCTGTTCTCAGGATGATTTCAGAGCCACACTATTCAGGGAGCTACGGAAGAAGGGGTAAATTTAGCCGAGGATATCGTTTTTGTCATGCTTACGCATAGCGCAATTAGCTTAATAAGAGAGGCTATTTATAAAAGAAAAGCCTCGGTCTTGGCTTCTCTCCATGGGCTTTTGTTCGCGTGGCGAAAAGGGTACCTGCCCAGAAAGTCTGGTTTGGCTTGACTCAGAGATAGAGCAAGGTTCCATCTGGACTGTCACTCACTTTGATGTCTTAATTTGTCACACCGCACCAGATACCACGGCAACAGGAAAATCTCAAACGAAGCAACGATTTCCCCGAGTGTTACGGGCGGCGAATCGGCTTGCTGCTCACCCAGCGAGGCAGATCTCAAAGAAACTAACATTCAGGAAAATGGTGCCCCGGTATGTGAGCTTTGTGACATTATGGCCCCAGTCACACGGGCCGGATATCACGGGGGGGAGGTGTGGCTGTTTGCCCTGCAGCGAAATAACGTGCGACTGCGCGATCAGGCATCCCCTTGTGGTCCCAGCGAGGTCCCGTGGTTAGGGGGGAGGTACCGATCACACGACGTGCCAAAGAAGCGGCGTGGCACGGCAAACGGGGTTATGTTTTGTTTTTTTTAACCGGAAGTATGAGTATGCCCTGTTGGGTGCTTGTGTGCACCCCGGAGAACTCGAAAAAAAAACCCTTTTCGCAATGGGGCATGGGCGGGCGCCGGATGCCACCGGAAACGCGATCAGACACCCGCCCTTGCCCCGCAGTTTCCGGAAACTAGTACCTCCGAGGTACTAGTTTTTTGCCGCGCATCTTCCGCGGGAAGCCTCGGTTGAGCCACGGGAGCTCTACGCTTCCCAGATCTGGCGGTGAGATCGCGCCCGGAAAATCCGCCTATCTTCCGTCCCTCTAGCGTGGCTAATGCTCCATGTGACCGGGGCCTATGAGCATTTTGGTACACGTTTTTGACTGGGTGTTTTTGCAAGGAGGGATGTGAGTCCCAAAACAGCCAATGACTGAAGATTCCAGCCCAGCAGCCCTTTTGAGAACAAACAAGAGGGTGTGTGCTTCCCAGAGGCCCACTTGTATCTGATGAAGGGAACGTTGACTCTCAAAAAGTCATACCCTGAAATTCTTGCTGGTCTCCAAGGTGCTACTAGACTTGAGCCTTGCTGTCCTACAGCAGACTGACATGGCTACCCACCTGAAACTCAGGCCACTGTTTTGTTGGCAAGCTCTGATTTCCACGGAAACCAAAGTCCCTCACTTCCACAAGGGATGAGACGTCCCAGAGGTAGGTTTTAGAGGGCCAAATTTCTAGTGAGAAGAGTGTCCTGGAGACTTCTGCTGTTCTCTTGGTATCTGTTTACAAATTCTACAAAGCAAGAGGGGAACAGAGGTCAATAGGAAGGCGGAGTTAGTCTTCCAGCACACTTAGTAGCAACAGTTCCTTGGAGCTGGCCATGCTGTTTTTGGGGCAGACACCAAAGCTAGCCTTTGAATCTGGCCAAAAAGGAAGAAGCAAGACCTCAAAAGACCTTCTTCCAGAACTCCACACCTGGCAAGACAGCGTAACTTGCATTCTGCCTGTGCATGTAAAGGTGTTGGGTGTTACAAGTTAAAACACTTTTCAGTATTTACTGGGTTAATGATGTTTGTTAAATCACATGTTTGTTTGTAACCAATCTGTTTTAGACAGTTAGAAAGCCCGGGAATTTCAAAGCTACTTTGTTGTTCTGATTGGAGACCAAAGTGACAAGTATTAGCATTTTTTGGTTTCTCTTCCCGTCTTGTGTTTTCTTTGTTCTGAGCAAGAAGAAGAAGCCACGTTTCTGCCATTTTCAGTCTAGCTGTAAGGATGTAGGCATATTAGCTCTTTGTTATTTTACATCCTGTGTACCTTTTCCCCATGCTAGGTTGTAGTGAACTTTTATTCTTTTAAACACACCATGGACTCTGCCTCTTTAATACTCTGCTGATTTACTTTAAAATTAAGAATACCTAACAAAAGGCCTGCCAAGTTTCAGCTGACTTATGGACACCCTGTGGGATCTCCAAGGCAAGAGACTAACAGAGGTGGTTTGGCCATTGCCTGTCTCTGCAGAGCAAATCTGGACTTCCCTGGCGGTCTCCCATCCAAATACTCACCAGGGCCGACCCTGCTTAGCTTCAGAGATCTCATGAGACTGGACTAGCCTGGGCCATCCAGGTCAGATTAGCCTGCAATTTACATCTGAGGAACATCAACTGTCATTCCCCAGAAGCCAAGAGGTTGGTGATCACATTGCTTGCCATGGTGGTAACATCTTCTCAAGCCATCTCTGCCTGCTTTTCTAGGCTTCATATTGTATTTATTGATATTTATATATTATTGTATTCTTCTTCTTCTTCCTCCTCATCCTCCCCCCAAGGGACTCAAAACCCACTTACAAAATGAAGTAGCCTAAGCAAAATACCACCAGACACCAGGGCTTTTTTTTGCAGAAAAAGCCCAGCAGGAACTCATTAGCATAATAGGCCACACCCAACAGCAGAAACTCATTAGCATATTAAGCCACACCCCTGACATCACAGCTCATTAGCATATTAGGCCACACCCCCATGTTACCACACTCACCTTTTGCTTCTTATTCTGTTTACCTTGTTTGTTGTCCAAACCCAGGGCTTTTCTTTTGTAGCAGGAACTCCTTTGCATGTTAGACCACAAACCCCTAATTTAGCCAATCCTAATGAGTTTCTGCTGTTAGGTGTGGCCTCCTATTATGCTAATGAGTTCCTGCTAGGCGTGGCCAACTTGGAAGCCAGCCGGAACTCCGTTCCTGTGCGTTCCTGCCCAAAAATAGCCCTGCCAGCCACCATGCACCCCTGAAGCAGGTGAGAAGCCATAAGCCAGCAGATGCCGAAAAAATAACAGATTAATTCTGAGTAGGAGACGTAGAGCATGGGCTCCAAGTATAAAGCGACCTGATGAAGCATTGAGAGAAACAGATTGTTTACCCGGGAAATCTGTAGTCGCATGGCAACTGTTGGAAGCAGCAGCACCAGCAGCAGCACTGCATGACGTAAAATAAAGAAACAAAAAAAGAAGCAGCAGATTCGTGGATTGTAATTGGACCAATTGGATTAGAATAATTTTTTCACAGTGAACATTGGTGGGGTGCAACATAAGGTAGTCCTGGGCTGATGTTCACATGGGGGTACAGCTACAAGACGTGGGCAAGTACTAAAAGGGTCAGGGACCCTTTGACTCTTGCCCTTTGGCCCATCCTGCTGGCCGTGCCCGATTTTAAATTACCTGCCAAAATGGAGGGAACCAATGTTCAGCCCAGGTACTATTCAAAAGTGCTGAGAAGTTCCCCATTTCCTCCTCCATCTCCTTCCCCAGGCCCTTCTTCTGCCCGCCCTTCTCTCTGGGATCTGAGCAGCTCCACCAATGGCAAACGGGGACGTTTCCATCTGCCTGAGTGTGCTCTGATGTCAGAGCAAGCCAGCCAATCCCCGGTGGAGACATCACCACCATCAAACCCCTTCGCAGATGGCGATGTGGAGGGAGGTAAGATTGCGCCAGGCAGCTCACACCTTGGCTGGTGCTCTACTGACCACCCATAGTGAAATGTGCACCCGTGAACAGGCATCCCTTAAAACTCCCTTCCATTAACCTGCAAATCCATGATCTGAATTGGCAAACTGGCCGCAAACGGCCAGCCCTTTTTCTGCAGTGCAAAAGTCACCAGGCGACAGCTTGCCACCCTCTAAATTCCTTCCCTCCCACGTCCGCTTCAGAGGGCATTAGAGCCTTTCCCCGTGCCCGCCGTGTTCATTCTGGCTGCAGACCTTGATCCTATCTGTTGAAAGGGGGAGCGCTCGCGAATGCACACGGGGCCGCGCTATGTGCCTCTGGTGTGCCTTTGGTGGCATTAGCAACCACACAGGGTGCATGTGTGTGTTTGTGTGTGTGGGGGAAAGCCGCCATGTAACTCAAATCCTCCCCGCGGGATTTGTTTAGTGCGAGAGAATGATTAGCAATTGCGAGTGATTAGTAATTTTCTCCCACAGATGGCTTTCCCGCATTCCTGTAGTGCTCACGTACGCCGTGCTGCTGCCAGTGCAGAAAACACCATGTGGCAGGAAAGGCGGAAATATCTGGCAGGCTCCCCCCCTCCTTTCCCCAAATCCCCTTTTGTGTTATTGTTATAAACAAGCAGTCTAATCGCACTGGCGAATAAACAACAGACAGGCATGCACCGTTGCACTCGGGCTCTGAATTATTTTGTACGGACACGGGGAGAAGCATTCCTTCGACCTCAAAGTTCAGGGGGAGAACGGGGCTGTGTTAAAGGATATGTGGGGGGGAATGGGCCCTCTGGTCATCCTGCCGACGGAGACGTCTCTCCCTGTGATGAATCCATAATGCCCGGTTTTTATATGTTGCGTTCAAAGGGTTTCACGTATATTATCTTGTAATGCCTACAAGCCCCTGTAAGGTAGATCAGGGTGATTATCTACCCCTGTATTGAAGAGGGAAGGGAGCTGCGGTGGCTCAAGGGGTTAAGACGCTGAACTGCAGGCTGTCGAAGGTCAGTAGTTCAGCAGTTCGAGACCCGAGTGTGCCGCATGACGGAGTGAGCTCCCGTCTCTAGTTCCAGCTCCTGCCAACCTAGCAGTTCGAAAGCAAGACATTGCAAGTAGATAAATAGGTACCACTTTGGTGGGAAGGGAACAGCACTCCATGCGCCTTGGTGTTTAGTCATGCCGGCCACATGACCACGGAAAACGTCTTCGGACAGCGCTGGCTCTTCGGCTTTGGAACGGAGATGAGCACCGCAACCCTAGAGTCGGACTCGACTGGCTTTCGAGCAAGGGAACCTTTACCTTTACCTTACTGAGGAGGGAGGCTCAGGCGTCCCCCACCCAGCCTGCTCGAGACCAAGAGAGTTCATAGCTGGGGTCAGATTCCCACCAGGAACTTCCTGAGCTTTAGTTCCCAGTGCCACCCTAAGCGGAGTTTACACCCTTCTAAGTGTATTAAAGTCAGTTGGCCTAGAAGGATGTAGCTCTGCTTAGGATCTCACTGTCAGGCTACAATTCTAAATGGGTTTGTAGAGCAATTGTCCCCAACGCTGTGCCCGTGGGCACCACGGTACCCTTAGAGAGCGGTATTGCAGGGAGAAAGGAATGGCTGGTGAGTCAGAGGTATAGGAGGGGGGAATTAAGTGGGTGGCCTGAAGAAATGAAAGAGAGGGCCTGCAAGATGGAGTTCTTCCACCAGACTTTCGAGTAGGGGCCACTGCCCCCCCTATTATGTTACCATCCTGGGGGGTGGGGGGGTGGAAGAGACCCTGAGAAGAGCCCTGAGAAGGACTATTGGAACATCTGAATAGCCGACGCCATAGACTGTCGGCCAGGGATTGTTTGGAATTGTCCTGCCATCTTGGGTTTTGGAGTTTTGACTATCGCCGAGCACTTTATGTGATTTAGGACTGGTTTTTAAACTGTATAATATGTTTTAAATTGTAGGTCTATTGTTATTTGTGTATCGCCGTTTTATTGTAGCAAGTTTATCTTGCCTTGTAAGCCGCCCTGAGCCCTATGGGGGAGGGCGGGGTATAAATTTAAATAATAAATAAATAAATAAGAATGCTGGAAGAAGGGATGCAAGAGGAGAAGGAAATCTGAGAAAGAAAATAGGCAAAAAGAACTTGTCCCACGGCCGGGAACTGAAGACAGGAGGAATGCTATTTCTACTTCTCAGCGGTTCCTCTTAATTTTTTGTAATCCCCTAAAAGTCTTGTTAAAAATATTGACATTTCCCCCGTTATTAGGAATCCGTAAGCCCCATTATAGGGGTTGCTAACCTCCAGGTTCTGGCTGGAGACCATCTGGGATTACGGCTGACCTCCCGGTGACAGAGAACAGTTCCCCTGGAGAAAATGGCTGCTTTGGAAGGCGGACTCTGTGGCATTGGACCCCCTGGAGTCCCTCCCCTCCCCACACCCCGCCCTCCTCAGGCTCCACCCCCCAAATATCCAGAGATTTCCCAGCTCAGAGTTGGCAACCCTACCCATTATTGAGAACAGGAAGTAGCAAATGGGCCAGGATCAACCAGTCCAGTCTGAGCCAAGCTGGGATTCGAGCGCTGGTCTTCAGCGCTCAGTCCTTGGAAACAGGCTGATCGGATGCCTCTTCTTGTGCTCCCAACTGTGTGCCAGCAAGCTGCCAATATGTTTCCATCAGCAAGCTGCCAATATGTTCCCATGTACTCTGTGTATGCTCTTGGGGTTCACTAGTATCTATGTATGCTCTTCTGTATCTCTATTCTCTAGGTATGCGCTTGTTTGCTTTCACTTTCCCGTGTATGCCTGTTTATGCGCTTAATTGCATAGTTGCTGGAACGTCCGTATCTCTCAAGGCCACAGGTGGTTGCTAGCGGGTAGTAACTTGAGTGATCTCATGGCATTATCCATGAGAAGCAGTATGTTATGATTAAGTAGGAGCGTTGCTTCCCAGGCTCAATGGCGCGCACGGGAAGTCCCGCAATTGGGCCTCAGTTTTTTGAATTTACTATAATCTATTGGGATCCATGCTTATGCCTCATTCTGAACAGTGATCCTGTTATGCACCTATTGCTTCAAATAAAAGCAAAACCTTTCTACAAGTGTGTGCTTCGTTGACGCGATGGGAGTCTGACACTGTGTGGAACTGATGCGCGGAGGGAGGATTGGAATCATGCAAACTGGCCCCACCCCAGACAATTTGATTGGCTCTGTCTCTTTGCACACAGAGCCAATCAGCATGCAGAGGTCAAGGGCGGGGCTGACAGGCCTGAATCCGCCTTTATGCTGTGATTCTAAACCCCTGGGTGAAAAAAATCCTAGAAATCCCACCTGCTCTCGCTGCCTCAAGTTCAGGCTCCGCACAGAGCGAAGGTGTGAGAGAGGCCCGCTCTCTGGGTTAGGTCCGTGCCATCCCTTTTCCCTCTTGTGAGCTGACGTGCTGTGGAAATGGCAATGTGGTACGTTCTGTAGTGGAAGGGGTCTGGCTCCCTGTGCAAAGAAGAATGGGTTAGAGATGCAGTTTTCAGCCTGGGTTAGAGACCTGATCCCATTGTTTTCTAATCATTTGCGCTGCACGTAGGGTTGCCAAGTCACTTACTTGGCGCAGCGGGGGAGAGTTGGTCTCTATCCGGCAGTGACATCATCAATGGGCATGTCGCCGGCCGACGCTCTACCAATCAGCTGGAAACTCTATGGCACCATAGAGTTTTCAGGCTGATTGCTAGAGCGTCGGCCGGTGACGTACCTGGCATGATGACGTCACCTCCGGGTGACATCATCGCACTGGGCACGTTGGCCTGAACTTGGCACTTTGGTGGCGGGGTTCCCCCCGCCGTCCTGACCTGGACCGGTGGGTTAGGTGCCCTTTCGGTGGGCAAACCCCCACCCCCCAGGGGGACTTGGCAGCCCTAGCTGCACGGGGTGGTGGTGGTGGTGGAGGGAGCTGTCAAGTCGCAGCCGACTTACAGCAACCCTGTAGGGGTTTCAAGGCAAGGGACGTTCAGAGGTGGTTTGCCCTTGCCTGCCTCTGCGTAGCAACCCCGAACTTCCTTGGTGGCCTCCCACCCATGCACTACCCAGGGCTGACCCTGCTTAGCTTCCGAGATCTGATGACCTCATTCCCCCCGCCCCCGGACACACATAACTTGGTGGCCATACCCACTGACCACTTAGTTTAATTAAGAGAGACTGGCTTTCCTCGGGGAAGGGCTCTTGTTCCTGTACGGCAATTCTCTTTAAACCAACACACTCACGCCCGCACCCCGCCCGCTCAGCCATTCTTCCTGTTTTGACTGGAGAACTGTCAACCTGTGTGGCCTTGCAGTAAGTGTTCTGAATCGCTCAGTGTCTCCACAAAGAAATCCAGGAGCATCCGAGCATGACTGTTTTGGCTTGGGTGGCCACCATGTGCTCTTGCCGATATCAGCACTCTGTAACCATCCCTTTTATGCTGGGCCCTGAGACATCTCGCTTCCAGAGGACTCTCTTCTTGCAAAGGAGGGACAAAGAAAGTAATGAGTCAGACAGCAAGCGGTGATCTCGACTGACAGAAGGAAGTTGTTCTTCACACAGTAGAAAAGAGCAAGAGTCCAGTAGCTCCTTAAAGACTAAAAATGTTTGTGGCAGGGCAGGAGCTTTTGTGAGTCACTGCTCACTTCTTCAGATACAGCTAGAATGGGAGTCCATCTGTCCTATATATTGGAAAGTGGAGTGATATCAGATGCTGAATGACATTAGCAGGCAAATGACAATAGCAGGTGAATGGCAATAGCAGGTAGGATTGGATTAGGTGTGATCTGCAGAGGGGTAACAGGCGTGGAGCAATCCAAATTGTTAATGAGACAGGAAACCTCGGTCTCGCTTCAGTCCAGGAGGATGCATTGTCTTGAGCTTCATGATCAGTTGCAATTCAGCAGCCTCTCTTTCTAACCTCCCTTTGAAATTCCTTTGTAAGAGAACTGCTACTCTTAGCAACTGGATGTCCTGGAATGTGGTTTTTGTGATCTCTAATGTCAGACTTATGCCCAATATTGCTCTTTCGAGGGGACTGGCCGGTTTGTCCAGTGTAGAGGGTGGAAGGGCACTGCTGAGACGTGATGGCATAAATCACATTACAGCATGAGCAGGAGTATGAACCTGAGATGGTATGGCTGATGTTGCTGGGCTCACTGATGGTTTTGCTAGAATCTATATGAGATTTGTTGCTTGTTCTTCACACAATGAGTCGTTGACCTTTGGAACTCTCTGCCACCAGATATGCTGATTGCCACTTGCTCAGGCCTGGTTTAGATCCGAGCGGCAAAAAGTGTAAAGGCCTGCTGGAAGAGGTCAGGAAAGCTCCCCCTCTACTGGCTTTCTGCAGACTACTCAAAACTGAACGTTTCAAGAGGGCTTTTCTGCGCTGCACACTGCACAAAATGGCTTCACTGTACCAATGCATTGCACTGTACAAAATGGTTTTACAAATTTGCTTGGATCAATGATTAGGGTCTGTGGTCGATACTGCTGCGTATAGCTTATTGTAAGTAGGATCATTTCTCTCTCATGGATCACTGCCTTGATGTGGCGAAGGGGCTTGCGTGGTTTGATGAGGCTGTGGGCCATGCCGTGGAGGGCCACCCAGCACTCAGACAAAGCGTGATCCACTGGAGATAGGGTTACCAAGTACCTACCGTGAATCGGCAGGGGACACATGGTCCCCGGCCGGAACATTCCTCCCTGTAACACACCCACGCCGCACCATGCTGTCTCCAGGAAGTGATGCCGGGCGACGCTCTGGCAATGGGGCTGGAAACTCGATGGTACCATTGAGTGTCGTCCAGTGTCACTTCCTGGTGACGGCATGGTGCGGCGCATCTGTTTTCCGCGTGGAAATGGTCGTGAGAAGAAGTATGTGTTCCCCGCCGATTCTCGGTAAGTACTTGGTAAGCCTAACTGGAGAAGGCAATGGCAACCCACTCCAGTATCTTTGCCAGGAAAACCCCATGGGCAGTAACAAAAGGCTAAAAGGTATGACGCCGGAAGAGGAGCCCCTCAGGTCGGAAGGTGTCCAATATGCTACTGGGGAAGAGCAGAGGGCAAGTACAAGTAACCCCACAAAGAGTGAAGCGGCTGGGCCAAAGCCAAAAGGACGCTCAGCTGTGGATGTGTCTGATGGTGAAAGGAAAGTCCGATGCTGCAAAGAACAATATTGCATAGGAAGCAAACTCCAGAGGACGGCGGAAGACAGGAGGGCCTGGCGTGATGTGGTCCATGGGGTCGCAAAGAGTCGGACTCGACTGCGACTGAACAACAACAACGACAGTAGGATCTTATTTAGGTAATTTTTGCAGTGCTTAAAGTGCCATGTTATGCCATGCTTCAGTTCTTGTTGGTTGGTTCCAGACATCTACAATCCTAACGTGTTGGTTATTGAAAGTCCAATTTTGTTGATTGTACTGACTCACTATGCATAATCTACTCTGACTCCCTGTGAGAAAGGCAGCCTATTAATAATGTAAATAAAGAAAATAAAAATAAAGGAACCTTTGCCATGCAGGGATTTACACATAAATAAGGAGAGCCCTGCTGGATCAGACCAATGGTCCATCTAGTCCAGTGGCTTACAAACTCCTTTTCCTTCCCCTCCCCACAGCAGACACCCTGTGAGGTAGGTGGGGCTGGGAGAGCTCTGACAGAAACTGCTCTTTTCCAAGGACAGCTCTTGTCAGAACTATGGCTTGCCCAAGGTCATCCAGCAGGTGCAAGTGGAGGAGTGGGGAATCAAACCCGGTTCTCCCAGATTGGAGTCCGCGCACTTAAGAAGAAGAAGAGAAGAGAAGAAGAGAAGAGATTGGATTTATCCCCCGCCGTTCACTTGGAGTCTCAGAGTGGCTTACAAACTCCTTTCCCTTCCCCTCCCCACAACAGACACCCTGTGAGGTGGGTGGGGCTGGCTGAGAGAACTCTTCACAGAGACTGCTCTTTTTTCAAGGACAGCTGTGCCAGAGCTTGTGACTGACTCAAGGTCACATCAGCAGGTGCAGGTGGAGGAGTGGGGAATCAAACCCGGTTCTCCCAGATTAGAGTCCGCACACTTA
The DNA here is from genome assembly GCF_001447785.1 of Gekko japonicus. Classification (NCBI taxonomy): domain Eukaryota; kingdom Metazoa; phylum Chordata; class Lepidosauria; order Squamata; family Gekkonidae; genus Gekko; species Gekko japonicus. Next base: position 256,315 of record NW_015160862.1, on the reverse strand, counting down.
ACCACTACACCAAACTGGCTCAGTGAAGAAGAAAAGAGATTGGATTTATACCCCGCCCTTCACTACCCAAAGGTGTCACAGAGCGGTTTACAAACTCCTTTCCCTTCCCCTCCCCACAACAGACACCCTGTGAGGTAAAAGAAGAAGATAAAATCCAACCCGGTTCTCCCAGATTGGCATCCACGCACTGAACCACTACACCAAACCAAGATCCTGTTTGAGCACAAAAAAAGAAGTAGACAAACATAAAGATGATAGCTCTATCAGCAAGGATACCCAAATGGAGCCTCTGTGTTCAGAGGCAGTTTACCGACAAGTCTCCAGAGGAGACTGCCTGTAAATGGGGAATGGTTGCTGAAAGATTCCACTTCTGCCTGGCTTGAGTAGTTTGGGCGTTCATCCCAAGGAGGACAGCCCTGAGACGCTTCACTCTAGGGCAGAGGCCTTCGGCTGGCTTTACTCTCTCTTTCGGCTGGCTTGGTCCTTCCCTTATCCTGATGGTCAGGCATGGCCTCCTACTCTCAGGATGTGCATCTCAGCCTCCACTCCAGTGCTGCACTGGAGAGGTTAGAGGGTCAGATTAAGACCTGGCAGACCCAGGTTCAAATCCTCACTTTGCCGTGGAAGCTCGCGGGATGACCTTGGATCAGTCACACGCTCTCAGCCCAACCTACCTCACAGGGTTGTCATGAGGAGAAAATGGAAGAGAAAGAAATGATGGAAGAAGAAGAGGAGGAGGAGGAGATTGGATTTATACCCCACCCTTCACTCAGAGCGGCTTACAAACTCCTTTCCCTTCCCCTCCCCACAACAGACACCCTGTGAGGTAGGCAGTGTTCCCTCTAAGCTGAGTTAGTGTGAGCTAGCTCACAGTTCTTTCGCCTCCGGCTCACACATTTCTGTCTCAGTTCAGGAAGGAGGGCTCCAGAGCAAACTAATTTATGCAGCAGCCAAATCTCTTGCTCACAACTTTAATGCCAGTAGCTCACAAAGTAGACTTTTTGCTCACAAGACTCCACAGCTTAGAGGGAGCATTGGAGGTAGGTGGGTCTGAGAGGTCTGAGAGAACTACGTCTTGCCCAAGGTCATCCAGCAGCTGCAAGTGGAGGAGTGGGGAATCAAACCTGGTTCTCCCAGATTAGAGTCCGCGCACCTAACCACTAACTTGCGCATGCACGCAAAAGCTTATACCCAGAATGAAACTTTGTTGGTCTTAAAGGCGCCACTGGACTCAAACTTTGTTCTAAGATTTCCAGGGGTCTGAGTTTTCAAGAATCAGATACCCGGCGAAGGGAAATTTGACTCTCAAAAAGCTCACACCCTGAAAAACTCGCTGGTCTCTAAGGTGCGACGGAACTCGAATCGAGCTCTTCTCGCCTCGGTGGCCTGAACGGTGCCCTGTGAAGAGAGCCTTCCACAGCCTCAGGTTTCTTGAACTGGAAAACACATTTCAGAGCTTGAGCAGCCTGTTCTCTCCTGTCAGACATTCCTGGTTTGAGGGGACCCAACCGCTCACGTCAGCCGATCTGCATCTGGCCCGGAGACTTAAGCAAAAGACCAGCTGTGTTTGTTCTCCTTAATCCTCCCCACAACTACAATCAGACGCCAGGTGACTCGCCTTCCTCTACCTCCCTCTGCTTTTTTGCCGGGGCTTATTTCCGCGTGCGTTTTTTGATATTTACTTCAGTCCAAAAGAGAGAGAGGGGTGGGGGGAGGCCTGTGCTGTCAAATTATGGTTGCCAGCTCTGGGTTGGGAAATTCCTGGAGATTTGTGGGTGGAACCTGGAGGGAGAGGGGCTTGAGGAAGGGAGATGGGTTGCTTATTATGCTGAGGGTTGCCAACCTCCAGGCGGTAGCTGGAGATCTCTTGGGATTGCAACGGCGCTCCAGGCAACGGACGTCAGATCGCCTGGAGGAAATGGCCGCTTTGGAAGGTGGACTCTGTGGCCTTATATCCCACTGACGTCCTTCCCTTCCCCAAGCCCTGCTCTCCTCAAGCTCTACCCCCCAGTGTGCCCGCGAAGCTGAGTCAGTGTGAGCTAGCTCACAGTTTTTTAGCCTCCGGCTCACAGATTTTTGTCTTCGCTCAGGAAGGAGGGGCTCCAGAGCAAACTAATTCATGCAGCGGCCAAATTGCTCGCTCACAACTTTAATGCTAGTAGCTCACAAAGCAGAATTTTTGCTCCCAAGACTCCACATCTTAGAGGGAACATTGCACCCCCCCCCAAAAAAAAGTCCAGGTATTTCCCAACCCAGAGCTGGCAACCCTGATTTTATGCTTATTTTAAAAATTTGTGTCCTGCTTTTCTCTCGGATGAGACTCAGAGTGGCGTTTCACATTGTTCCCCCCCTCCTCTGCCTCCTTCTCACCACAATGCCCTTGTGAGGGTAGGCTGTGTTATGTATGCGGCCCCAGATTCACCTACCACAAGAAGGACAGGAGCTTGGCTCCCCAGGACAATGGGACCTTGGATCCTAGTTCCCTCCCTAGCTGACCAATAGGCTTCTTGGCGGGAAATTCAAACCCTCCAATGGAGTGGGAGGCCCGGGGACGGGAGTGTATATAGTTGGCCTTGCAGGGCCGTTGTGTTTATGTTAAGTACTCAATAAATGTGTGCAATCGCATGTCGTCGTCCGAGCCTTCCATGCGCAATGCCCTTTTGAGGGTAGGCTGAGAGACTGTGACAGGCCCAGGTTCACCTGGCTGACTCCCATGGCTGAGCAGGGGATTCGAACTCGGCTGTCCCAGGGCCTAGTCCAACAATCTAACCACTATATCACACCAGCCCCTGAGAGAGGGACCTCCGTGGGGCAGAATGCCATAGAGTCCACCCTCCAAAGCAGCCATTTTCTCCAGGGAAAGGGATTTTTGTCATCTGGAGATCAGTCATAAATTCGAGGCGATATCCAGGGCCCACCTGGAGGCTGGCAACCTAGCAGTGGACAGGAAAACTCAGCTTAGTTGGGTTCTCTGGCCTGAAGAAAGTCACTCTGGGCCAAGCTTTGGAAGTTGGCCTTGCAGGATAGCTAAGAGGGTGAGCTGTGGAATCAGGCGGCTGCTGGTTCGAATCTCATCACGGCCATGAACAGACGAGGCAGTTCAGCAAGCCACACTCTCTCCGCCTTCATATGGGGATGCTGATTTTGGCCTACCTGACAGGACTGTCGTGAAGGCAGTGCGGCAGTGTAGGTGACGCATGACAACAGCACGACAGAAATTTTGAACTCTTATGACTAATTTCTGTTGGGTGTTACATGTTAAAAACACTCAGTATATATGGGGTTAAATGTCTGTTTATGTTGTCACAGGAAATCACATGTTTCATTTAGCCAATGCTTGTTAGATGCTAGGAGCCCGCGAAAATCATCCCTGATCTAGGAGTTTCATTGGAAGCAAAGTGTCAAAGTGCTTTAGCATTTTATGGCTTCTCTTCCTCTCATCGTGTGCTTGTTCTGAACAAGAAGTAGAGAAGCCATTATCGTTCTTCTAGTGTTGTCCTTTGTAGAGTAAGGATGTAGCTATTTAGCTCTGTTGTTATTTTCATCCCAGTTACCCTTCCCCTATGCTAGAATTTAGTAAAAACTTTCTATTTTAATCACACATGGACTCTGGGTCTGAATTATTTTACTCTGGCATTGCTAAGCTATTTTAACTCTGCTGAATTACAATTCTAAAAAATCCAACAATTTGGAATGAAAGTGGGCTTAAAAGTATCTGGGCTGGATCCCACAAGTCCATTAAAATTTTTGTTTTCCTCTGGCGTAAGGAGTCTTCCACCGACTCTGTTTGCATCAATAGAACATTCCTTGTCCTGAAAGGAATTAGCTATACAAATCCTTCATAGTGTTTTGGATAGGGTTGCCAGGTCTGGATTGAAAAATACCTGGAGACTTTGGGGGTGGATCCAGGAGAGGGCGGGGTTTGGGATAGGCGAGGGGCCTCGGCACGGTACAGTGCCACAGAGTCCACCCTTCAAAGCAGCCATTTTCTCCAGGGGAGCTGATCTCTGTCAGCCGGAGATCAGTTGTGAAAGTGGGAGATCCAGGGGCCTCAGCACGGTACAATGCCACAGAGTCCACCCTTCAAGGCAGCCATTTTCTCCAGGGGAGCTGATCTCTGTCAGCTGGAGATCAGTTGTGAAAGCGGGAGATCCCCAGGCCCCACCTGGAGGCTGGCAACCCTAGCTTCGGAGCTGAGATGGAAACGTGGGGAGGAGAGGAAAAAGGGGATGATTTCTCTTTTCACTGCCGGCCAAGTATTTTCCACTAAAATATCCCCCCATGCTATTCTCCCCATTGTCTCTAGTTAGGCCCCGTTCACACGGAGGATTTGCTGCGCTAAAGGCACGAATGTCAGGCGGATTTTCGGGGTGCAATCACACCACAACATCTGGGAAGCATAGCGCACCCGTGGCCAACCCGCCGAAGACGCGCAGTAAAAAAGTACCACGGAAAGTGCACTAGTATCCGGAAAACGCGGGGCAGGGGTGGGCGTCTGATCGCGGGAGCGCTAGTATCCCGTGGCATCCGGCGCCCGTCCACATCCCATCGCAAACCGGATGTTTTTCCATAAGCGCATGTGCACAAACACGTAACTGAAAGCAGTGCTGCTCTGCGGAACTGCGTATGCGCACAAACGCGAAACGCTTGCAGCACCGCTTCTTTGCCACGCTCCAGCATCGCCGTGTGATCGCCAGCTAACAGCCTCAGCACGGAGACTCGGGGGAACGGGTGATCGGGCTACTGCACTTTATTTTGCTCCAGGGCGAACAGCCACGCCCCCCCCGCATTATTGGCCTGTGTGACCGGGGCCTTAATTTCTTTAAAAAGCTGGGGCTTCATTTATACCCATCTGTGCATAACATGTAGCTGGAAACATGAGGCACAATTATGCTTATAAGGACACACTGGGCAGAGTGAACAGGAGACGCCAGGGCCTTTGGCTTCACGATACAGAAATAGAGACTGTGTAAATACTGGATTTCTGCAGGAGCACAGAATGACAGAAAATAAATGCGGGGTGTTCTCCTGGGTTCAGAGTTCAGCTTCTGGAGCAAGATTTTAGTGCTTAAGACTGGGGTTGCCAACTGTGAGTTGGGAAATTCCTGGATATTTTGGGAGGGGTGGAGCCTGGAGAAGGTGGAGTTAGGGGAGGGGAAGGAGGTCATAGAATCATAGAGTTGGAAGGCATCTCCAGGGTCATCTAGTCCAACCCCCCGCACAATGCAGGAAGTTCACAAATACCTCCCCCTTCACACCTGCAGTGACTGCTGTTCTACGCCCAGAAGAGAGGAAAAAACCCTGTCACTCTAGGACTTCTGTTTCTCCTAGCCTCCATAGTATACCATAGAGTCTGCCCTCCAAAGCTGCCATTTCCTCCAGAGGAATTGATCTCTGTCGTGCGGAGATCACTCATAATTCCAGGGGATCTCCAAGCCCCACTGGGACATTGGCAACCCTACTTGAGACCTTCGGAGGTATGAAAACTAGCAGCTGAAATCTCAGAAGCCAGAGAGGGGACAGAGCAAAGCGGTTGGAGTTTCATGGCCCTGTGAGCCCTGAACTCTCCCCGTTCCCAGAACAAATTAGGCTACAGTAAAACATGCGGAATATATTACACAGAGTAAGAGAAAACACACACATACTGTTCAACTGTCCTAAGCAGGGGTCGTTTCGTAGAAAAAGAGCTAGGGGAACTCATTAGCATAACTCATTAGCATATGCCACACCCCTTGACATCAGGGGCCCAGCGGTGGACCTGCAAGGCCAGCGGGAGTGCGAGGAAACCCCGCCAAGGCCCTCCCTGGCCCCAGGCAGGCGGGGGTGGAGGGGGTGTGGCATATGCAAATAAGTTATGCTAATTAGTTATGCTAATGAGCTCCTGCACCTCTTTTTCTACGAAATGACCCCTGTTTACACTCATCTGTGCATAACGTAGCTGGAAACATGAGGCACATTTGTGCGATCCCCCGCCATCCCCCCCGAAATGACCTCTGGTCCTAAGTTATGTAGGTTGCCGAAGTCCATCTTTTTTGGGGCACAATTTGGACCGCCTAGAGATAAATGTTCAATTTGTCATAAGGGCATGGTAGGGACCCGCTGTGAAATCAGGCCTGCAGTTAGACCTGCCCGGTCCCAAGCATCTCAAATCCTGAGGTTCATGGGATAGGCCATGAGTTGGGAAATTCCTGGATATTTTGGGAGGGGTGGAGCCTGGAGAAGGTGGAGTTAGGGGAGGGGAAGGAGGTCATAGAATCATAGAGTTGGAAGGCATCTCCAGGGTCATCTAGTCCAACCCCCCGCACAATGCAGGAAGTTCACAAATACCTCCCCCTTCACACCTGCAGTGACTGCTGTTCTACGCCCAGAAGAGAACAAAAAACCTGTCACTCTAGGACTTCTGTTTCTCCTAGCCTCCATAGTATACCATAGAGTCCTCCCTCCAAAGCTGCCATTTCCTCCAGAGGAATTGATCTCTGTCGTGCGGAGATCACTCATAATTCCAGGGGATCTCCAGGCCCCACCGGGACATTGGCAACCTACTTGAGACCTTCAGAGGTATGAAAACTAGCAGCTGAAATCTCAGAAGCCAGAGAGGGGACAGAGCAAAGCGTTTGGAGTTTCATGGCCCCGTGAGCCCTGAACCCAAAACATGCGGAATATATTACACAGAATAAGAGAAAACACACACATACTGTTCAACTGTCCTAAGTTGTGTAGGTTGCCGAAGTTCATCTTTCTTGGGGCACGATTTGGACTGCCTAGAGATAAATGTTCAATTTGTCATAAGGGCATGGTAGGGACCTGCTGTGAAGTCAGGCCTGCAATTAGACCTGCCCAGTCCCAAGCATTTCAAATCCTGAGGTTCATGGGATAGGCTCCAGTGATGTCATGAGTCAGCACCTGATGTCATATTTTCAACGGTAGCACTAATGGCAGTTTGGTGTAGTGGTTAGGAGCGTGGACTCTAATCTGGGAGAACCAGGTTTGATTCCCCACTCCTCCACATGCAGCTACTGGAGTGACGTTGGGTCAGTCACAAGTTCTCTCAGAGCTGTTCTCTCAAGGGCAGTCCTCGAGAGAACTCTTTCAGCCCCACCTACCTCACAGGGTGTCTGTTGTGGGAAGGGGAAGGGAAAGGAGTTTGTAAGCCGCTCTGAGACTCCTTCGGGTAGTGAAGGGCAGGGTATAAATCCAATCTCTTCTCCTCTCTCTTCTCTACTAGTGATTGTAACCCATAGTATAACTGAATTGATGTGGTCACGAGCATGTGCCCGGGAATTAAGACCACAAAGAGAGGCCCTCCTGACTGTCCCACCTATTAAAGAAGCTTATCTGGTGGGCAGATGAATCAGGGCCTTTTCGGTGGTAGCCCCACGATTTTGGAACAACCCCCTAGAGAGCGATGCCTGTCCCCCTCACTTTCGATCTTCAGGAGACATCTGAAGATATTTTTATTCAGGGCTGCTTTTGACTAAGTTTTTATTTATTGTCAGTCCCAATTGATATTTTAAATTGTAGTCTTTTATGTTTTTTTAAAACTAGCAGCTGAAATCTCAGAAGCCAGAGAGGGGACAGAGCAAAGCGTTTGGAGTTTCATGGCCCCGTGAGCCCTGAACCCAAAACATGCGGAATATATTACACAGAATAAGAGAAAACACACACATACTGTTCAACTGTCCTAAGTTGTGTAGGTTGCCGAAGTTCATCTTTCTTGGGGCACGATTTGGACTGCCTAGAGATAAATGTTCAATTTGTCATAAGGGCATGGTAGGGACCTGCTGTGAAGTCAGGCCTGCAATTAGACCTGCCCAGTCCCAAGCATTTCAAATCCTGAGGTTCATGGGATAGGCTCCAGTGATGTCATGAGTCAGCACCTGATGTCATATTTTCAACGGTAGCACTAATGGCAGTTTGGTGTAGTGGTTAGGAGCGTGGACTCTAATCTGGGAGAACCAGGTTTGATTCCCCACTCCTCCACATGCAGCTACTGGAGTGACGTTGGGTCAGTCACAAGTTCTCTCAGAGCTGTTCTCTCAAGGTCTCTCTTCTCTACTAGTGATTGTAACCCATAGTATAACTGAATTGATGTGGTCACGAGCATGTGCCCGGGAATTAAGACCACAAAGAGAGGCCCTCCTGACTGTCCCACCTATTAAAGAAGCTTATCTGGTGGGCAGATGAATCAGGGCCTTTTCGGTGGTAGCCCCACGATTTTGGAACAAGCCCCTAGAGAGCGATGCCTGTCCCCCTCACTTTCGATCTTCAGGAGACATCTGAAGATAGTTTTATTCAGGACTGCTTTTGACTAAGTTTTTATTTATTGGCAGTCCCAATTGATGTTTTAAATTGTAGTCTTTTATGTTTTTTTTAAAATAATCATTTTATTTATTTAGTGACAGACAGGCACCTTAGCCAATCCCTGACAGAAGAAGAAGGAGGAGGAGGAGGAGGAGGAGGAGGAGGAGAAGGAGGAGGAGATTGGCTTTATACCCCCCCTTCACTCGGAGTCTCAGAGTGCCTGACAAACGCCTTCCCCTCCCCACAACAGACACCCTGTGAGGTAGGTGGGGCTGAGAGAGCTCTGACAGAAACTGCCGTTTTTCAAGAACAGCTGTGCCAGAACTATGGCTTGCCCAAGGTCATCCAGCAGGTGCAAGTGGAGGCGTGGGGAATCAAACCTGGTTCTCCCAGATTAGAATCCGTGCACTTAACCACTAAACCAAACTGAAGTGTCACTATTGCTGCAGCCCCTAAGAAATCCCTTAGCTCAGTTTATTTGTCTATTTATTTATTTATGTATCTCACCCCCCCCCAGGCAGCTTGCAACACCATTCTCCCTTCATTTTATCCCCACAACAACCCTGTGAGGTAGGTAAGGCTGAGAGTCTGGCTCAAGGCCCCTTGGCCTGGTTCCATGGCAGAGTGTAGATTCGAACCTGGGTCTCCCACTCTAACTGCTACGCTCTGCTGGATAATAAGGGGTTAAGCATTATGGCAAAGCTTGAACAGACTAGACCACACTGAGGTTGTATTGGCTTTGCCTTACTGTCATTATGGATGGCTGAACTGGAAGTTGTTCTTCACCTAAAGACTAATGAGCATGTGGAATTCACTGCTGCAAGAAGTGACAGCAGCTACGAACACTGAAACATCTGGAGCAGAGGTCCATCAGTGGCTATTAGCCACAAGGTGTCGATGGAACACTCTGTCTGGGGCAAGTGATGCTCCGTATTCTTGGTGCTTGGGGGGGGGGCAACAGTAGGAGGGCTTCTGGAGTTCTGTCACTGCTGGTGGACCTCCTGAGGGCACCTGGGTTTTGTGGCCATTCTGTGTGACACGGAGTGTTGGACTGGACGGGCCACTGGCCTGATCCAGCACGGCTACTCTTATGTTCTCCTGTCCCTAATTGATCACTTTCAAAAGGTTGTGATCCTAGCGATGGAATGCACCGGAGCACCCTCAAAGTCCAGTATTTGGCAACCCTAGCATGAGTACCGAGAATACGTGGGTTGGGGTTTTGCAGCCTCCTTTCAGGCGCCCCCGTTTCCATGAAGATCAGGTGCTGCCCTGCACGCCGGTCTCTCGGGCCTGTTCTCAAAGACTTCTCATTCTCTGCTCCCCTTTGAAACCTGGCCGGTGGCCACCGCCATTCAAAGAACACTCTGGGCTATTCAGGGCCGCTGTCATTAATCAGAGATGGTGGCTATCTAAGGAACAGCATAAAACACTTCCCCAAAGTCCCCCTCCCCCTTCTCCCGTTTGAACTTGTTTTTCTAGGGCACGGGGTAAAAAAAGTACAAGATGCGGCGGACAAGGCTTGCACTGTGTCGTCCTCTCTCCCCTCCAGCTCAATCAGATAAAACAGGATCCACCAGGTGTCACTGTTGTCTTACGTATCTGCTGCATTTGGGGGGGGCGCTTTCTTGCAAATTTCGAGTCCTTCTATTTGGCTCCTCTAGCCCGAGAGAGATGGCTAAGAAGCGTGGACTGAATTGCTCATTGGCAAAGCCCCGAGATTCTGTTAAGGACAAATCTGGCACTTAGGGCCTTTGGGATGATCCTGATTTGAGGCGTGAAGACTATATCCCATTCTTATGGAGGGAAGGAGAGCTGCTGTGACGGGCCTGGTGCTTCAACGGAGCACAAATCCCATGGCAGAATTTGGTTTCTGGGAACAAGTGATCCGTCCCTTGGCACTGCATCCACTCTAATGCCGAAGGGTGAGATCGCAGCAGGTACAAGCAGCGCTGGAACGTAGTGGCTAGTGTCCGTGCTGTCCTTGGAGATGAGGAACATATTTTTCCCGATGGGGTTGCCCACTCTGTGTTTGGAAATGTATGGAGATTTGGGGTTGGATCCCAGGGAGGGGAGGGACCTCAGCATGGTATCATGCCACCCTTCGAAGCAGCCATTTTCTCTAGGGGAGCCAATCTTTGCCATCTGGGGATCAGTTGTAATTTTAGATCTCCTGGCCCCACCTTGAGGTTGGCAAACCTGTTTCCCATTCATGGCTTCTGCCATTAAAAAAGAAGAAGTCCAAAGACAGATCAAGATGGGTAGCCATGTTAGTCTGTCTGTAGCAGAAGCAGGGCTATTTTTGGGCAGGAACGCACAGGAACGGAGTTCCGGCTGGCTTCAGGGTTGGCCACTACAGCCAAAACCTATGCGTGTGTGTGGCCACAGAGGGAAGGCCTGGAGAGCAAACCCCGGTGACTCCAAGGGGAGCGGGCCAGGGGGCCCCTGGAAGGATCGTGGAGGCATTTAAATGCCTCCCCGTGCCTTCCCCAGCCTGTCGAAGGGCCGGCTTGCCCGGGCTTCCCGCAGCCACGGGGCAAGCCAAGGGTAGGCATGGGGTGTGGCCTAATATGCTAATGAGTTCCTGTTGTTGGGCGTGGCCTGTTATGCTAATGAGTTCCTGATGGGCCTTTTCTACAAAAAAAAAAAGCCCTGAGCAGAAGAAAAGAGGAAGGGTCCAGGAGCACCTTCAAGACTAACAAAATTTGTGGCAGGGCAGGAGCTTTCGTGAGTCACCGCACACTTTTTCAGATATCTCTTGCTCTTTCCTACTTCTGAAGACAGAGATATGAAACGTTTAAAATATTGATACGCACCCCTTTCTCCTGAGCCTCTCAGGACCCGAAGTGGGTAACAATTATACAAATGAACTGCTAGTTTTAGGCTAGGTTGTAATGAGTCATTTTAATGTTTAATGGGTTCCCCCCCCCATGTTTTATTCTGCTCCTTGGGTAGGTTTCCTGGGGAGGCAGTGTTTTAAAAAAAAAAGTCTCTAAGCACATCAATGAAATAAATAAAACAAGCATGAAAACAACCGAACAAAGTTGGAGTCCAGTGTAGTGTTCCCTCTAAGCTGAGTTAGTGTGAGCTAGCTCACCATTTTTTAACCTCTGGCTCACATATTTTTGCCTTAGCCCAGGAAGGAGGGCTCCAGAGCAAAGTAATTTATGGAGTAGCCAAATCGCTTGCTCACAACTTTAATGCCAGTAGCTCGCAAAGTAGAATTTTTGCTCACAAAACTCCACAGCTTAGAGGGAACATTGGTCCAGTGGCACCTTTAAGACCAACAAAGTTTTACTCCGGGTGTCGGCTTTCGTGTACACGGACCCTTCTTGAGGGGCTCACTCTGTTCGGCTGCTTCAGACCAACATGGCTACCCACCTGAATCTATTAAAACAACAGATATACGGCCATTAAAAATGACTCTAAAAACACTTGATGCCCCCTGCTGGCAGGATCTACTTTTGCCCGGATTCAGGCTGCACCCAGAACTGTTCAGAATAACACTTTGGAATAATATGGGACTTAGGTAAGGAAGCCTAAAGCCGCAGCTTTAATCAACGGGTTTTAAAATGTGCACTTGCTGGGTCACGTACAGCCTGCAGAGAGGTCTAGCGAGCGCTGGGTAAAGTTCTCGTTTTTTGTGGCCTTCTATCAGCGAGGGCACATTTTGGCGAATTGCCAAAGAAATCCTCCTTGAAGCAGATGGGGGAAAGTTCCTTTTCAGGTGGAACATCTGAGGAACCTGGAGAGAAGCCCAAAGAGTTTTTGAGAAGTCGAGCGAAATCCTTAAGGCGCTGTGTGGCGTCTGCGTATCCGTCGGTGGTCCCCAAGTTTTTATTAGGTTATCATCCCGAAATGAAATTTGAGGTTCTTTCTGAAGTCTAATTCTGAGGCGCTGCGAGGAGTATCAGAGGTTTTCAGCTCCCAAGCTGACGTCCCACACCATAATATCCAGGGCCTATTTTGGGTCTGGTATAATCCTGTAAAAAAATTGTACAAGCCCTTTCTTTCTGACTCTGAACAGTCTATTTTCAGTTTTAAGTTATCCTCCATGCCCTAAGGTATCTCCCCCCCCCCAAAAATACTGATTTTAAAAAAATTTAACAGGCAGATTTATTTCGATCTCATTAATCGGTTAAAAGGCAGATCGATGGATCAAGAGAAAAAGCTTGAGGTGGTGGACTGGCCAGGATCTATTTAGCGTAATATGGGGCATGATCCAGCACACCTTTACACTTTCCCATTGAAATGAGTGGGACTTTAAAGTGGATTCTTAAAAAAAAATAAAAACAGTTCAGTGGCTTAGAACTCCTCCATCGGTTTTTGTTGTTGTTGTTCAGTCACACAGTCGAGTCCGACTCTTCGCGACCCCATGGACCAAATCACGCCAGGCCCTCCTGTCTTCCGCCATCCTCTGAAGTTGGCTCAGTTTCATGTTCGTTGCATCTATGACACTGTCTAACCATCTCATCCTTTGCCGTCCCCGTCTTCTTTGACCGTCAGTCTTTCCCAGCATCAGGGTCTTCTCCAGTGAGTGCTCCCTTCTCATTGGGTGGCCAAAGTATTTGAGCTTCATTTTCATTATCTGGCCTTCCAGGGAACCGTCAGGGTTGATTTCTTTTGGGATTGACTGATTTGATCTCCTTGCAGTCCAAGGGACTCTCAAGAGTCTTCTCCAGCACCATAGCTCAAAAGAATCTATTCTTCGGCGCTCGGCCTTCCTTATAGTCCAACTCTCGCAGCTACTCAAATATTGGCCAGGAAGCTATTAAAATGATGATGGACCAATCCCTGGTTCCTTCATGGAATGGGGTTGCCAACTCTGTGAAGCCTGGGGAAGGCAGGAGAGAGAGCTGAATGGGGTCTAATGCCATAAAGTTAGGGATGCCAGCCTCCAGGTAGGACCTGGAGATCTCCTGGGATTTCAACTCCAGAGACCAGGAGAAAATGGATGCTTGGGAGGGTGGACTCTATGGCACTTTACCCCACTGTGGTCCCGAGGTACCACCCCCAAATCTCCAGGAGTTTTCCAACCTGGAGTTGGCAACCCTAGCCCTCACCCCCGCACACTGGTGGCCAGGAGGGAACCTGACAACCCTATATACAATCCACCTTCCAAAGCAGCCATTTTCTCCGGGGGAGCTGATCTCTGTAGTCTGGAGCTCAGGTGTAGTTCTGAGAGAACTCCAGGCTCCACCTGGAGGCTGGCAACCAGTGTTCCCTCTCAGCAGAGTGAGTGTGAGATAGCTCACAGTTTTTTTAGCCTCCGTCTCCCACCTTTTTGCCTTAGCTCAGGAAGGAGGGCTCCAGAGCTAGCTCACAGTTTTTTTAGCCTCCGGCTCACACCTTTTTGCCTTAGCTCCAGAAGGATGGCTACTGCCAAAACTAATTTTTGGCAGTAGCCAAATCGCTGGCTCACAACTTTCATGCCAGTAGCTCAGAAAGTAGGATTTTTGCTCACGAGACTCCGGCTTAGAGGGAGCATTGCTGGCAACCCTAATCCCTGCCTTTTGGGGGGGGGGGGGGGAAATTAGGCTCTTTTTTACCGCCACCACATACAGCCCTTTAAAAATGCTTCTTCCGAAACATTCTCCTCCTCTTCCCCAACTGGATTGAATCTCTCATAATGTCGTCTCAAAAATCCATAGAGCAACCGATGCCCATCCCTCTCCCTGGCACAACAAATCCAAAATGGCATGGGGGGGGGAAGGTGCCCTAACAGTGTCAAAAATACGGGGTTTAGCTTTCATGATCACAAACTGCCTTTGCGGTTCGGATTCTCCCAGCCACGCTCTCCGCTACTTTCCCTGGGAAAGCATAAAGAATCCCAAAGAGCCTTAAAGACGGCCTCTTTCTTGCCGCTTGAGCTTTTTGTAGCTCAAACGCCTGCTTTGACAGATGCACAAAGTGGTCTTGAAAGTTCCGACGTAGACAGATTTTTTTTAAAAATAAAATAAAATAAAATATAAACACACGGATGCAGTGGAATCTGGAGACAAAGAAAACCCGAGGAGCAGTAGGTGTGGACAGAACTAGACACAATGAGGGAGACCTGTGATTTAATCTTTCTCTTTTCCTCCTGAAAGAAAAACACCCTGAAATGCAGCTGCAAAAGGTTGCGAATCCGATGGGAGCCGCAGTACACAGGTGGATAACCTTTTCCGACAGGTTTTTTACGACCAAAATTGCTACCTCCATTATCCCAACAGTGGGGGTGCAAAAGATACGGGATCCCAGGATCCCCCCCCTTCCCCCATCATGTAAGATGGGGGCCATGATCCAACCCAAAGCAAACATAGCTTAAGTCCTCCTGAATTCAACGGGAAATTTAAGGATATGCTTAAATGGGATTGGCAGTCAGGAGGGTCATGTGCTTAAATTTCTCACGCTAAAACCAGAAGCTATCTAGTACGCCCATGAATCTTGAAAGATCCTTGGTAAGAATATGTAAATTCACTATGGCTGTGCTGAAAGGTCTCCGTGATTCCTTGGCCCCGGTCACACGGGAGGAGTTGCCCCGCAAGAGGGACGGATCGGGGGCACATCAAGCGGGCGCGAGCACACTGCAACATCTGGGAAGCATCGCGCACCCGTCCCCAATCCGCCCCTTTGGCCTGTAAACGCGCATTAAAAAGGTACTACCCAAAGAGCCTTCCGGATGATGTGCGGCAACTCCAGGCGTCTGATCGGGGAAGCGCTGGTAGCCCGTCGTTGCCAGCACCGTTCCCCCTTGCACACATGCGCACAAACACGCAACGTCCATTTTGCCGCACTACATCTGATCACCTCCCGAAGGCCGGAGCACGGAGCCACGGGGGTGCGTCGGATCACGCTCCCACGGTTCTTTTTGCTCCGGCTCTACTTTGCCTCCCTTCAGCGGCGTGGTATCCCGCTCGTGTGACCGGGACCCTTGTTGGCTTTAATATAGTTATTATTTAAAAATCCTATAAAGATGAAGACAAAGGTTTCCCTTGCTCGAAAGCCAGTCGAATCCGACTCTAGGGGGCGGTGCTCATCTCCGTTTCCAAGCCAAAGAGCCAGCACTGTCCGAAGACTTTTCCGTGGTCATGTGGCTGGCATGACTAAATGCACGGAATGCTGTTACCTTCCCACTGAAGTGGTACCCATTTACCTACTTGCAATTTCTTGCTTTTGAACTGCTAGGTTGGCAGGAGACAGGAGTTCACTCCATCACGCAGCCCTAGGGTCTCGAACTGCCGAACTACAGACATTCCAGTCTGCAGCTCAGCGTCTTATAAAATCCCTTAATTTTATCTTTTTGATTGGCTTTTTCCTACTATTGCCACTGTTTACAGATATCTCTTCCCACGCCCACTGGGGGTGTTTTTCCCCCTGTTCCTCAAGTAATCCTGGCCTGTCAGGGTTCACATACATAGAGTTGCAAAATTCCTGGAGAGAAAAAAATCTTGCTCCTTTAAAAGGAGACTTACTGGGATGCTGTTTACCAGGTGATATTATTTCCCCCTTTTGGAAAGCATCAGTTGTCCAGTTCCACACCTTAAAGGTTAAGGTAAAGGTTCCCTTGCTCGAAAGCCAGTCAACACCTTAAGCCTCTATTAAAGGGACAGAGCCTTCCCCGCCAGGACAACTGGCAACCTAGGGTTCCCAAGTACTTACCGCGATCCGGCGGGGGAAACATGCTCCCCGGCCAGACCATTCCTCCCTGTAACGCACCATGCCGTCGCCAGAAAGTGACGCTGGGCAACGCTCTGGCAATGGGGCTGAAAACTCCATGGTACCATCGAGTTTCAAACCCCATTGCCAGAGTGTCGCCTGGCGTCACTTCCTGGTGACGGCATGGTGCGGCGCGTCTGTTGTCCCCGCAGGAATGATCCTGCAAAGACTTTTGTGTCCCCTGGCGAATCACGATAAGTACTTGGGAAGCCTGTGGCAACCCTCACTGGATGAGATAATGTCATAAAGCAATTAGCTACAGCAGTTTTGTGATGTCCCTAAAAGGGACAGAAAGTCCATTCAGAGCGAGGACACTGCTTCCTAGATGGGTCAATCCTAGCCAATCAGGGATCACAAAAACGAGCATTTCCGTAGTCCTTCCACCACAGCCTGTGAAAAATCACCAAAAGAGGAGAAGGTCATTTTCAGATCCAGCAAAGAATGTCATGACATGAGCTCCAGCCCTAAAATTCAGTACAAATGAGAAAAGTTTCCCCATCAGCACACAGGTCTAAAAAAATTGTATTGGACAGTGCATACTGCTCAACCGTACTATGAAGTTGCTTCACCCAAACACCGCGACAACAAGCAACAGCTGCCACAGAAAATATTCTCATCTTCATCGTAAGTGCCTGCAAACCAGGAGCTGGGGCCCATAGCCCAACCCAGGGTACTGACAAGAAAGGGTTGTGGGTTGGGTTTTTTTTGGCTTTGTATGTTTCCATCCCATCAGGGAGCTCAGAGTGGCATTCTAGCCTGAGAGCAACCCTATGTACGAGGACAAACTAACACGTTACAATGGCTAATGTATTTTCCCCAGCCCATGTTTGCACATCTACTGCAGATCCACAGATACAGAGTGGGCACCTGCACTGGAAAATTGCTGAAGGTGGAAGAGGAGCGGTACTTAACCCCTTCCGTGCCTGTTGATTCTTACCTACAAATGCTCTTCCCAAACTACTTTCTCCTGTGGTCAGACCCACTGCTGGGGTCACAACTTGTCCAGGGTGGGGAGGAAGACCTAAAATAGCTGGGGGGGGGCACTTGCACGGGAGAAACTGGGTGGGATTCTCTCACATCCCCATACTTGTCTCTTTCTACAAAAAAAGCCCAGCAGGAACTCATTAGCGTAATAGGCCACACCCAATAGCAGAAACTCATTAGCACAGGCCACACCCTAACAGCACAACTCCTTAGCATATTAGGCCACACCCTATGTTACCAGAAGTGTAGTCATCCAGCCACACCCACCTTTTGCTTCTTATTCTGTTTACTTTGTTTATTGTCAAAACCCAGGGCTTTTTTTGTAGCAGGGACTCCTTTGCATGTTAGGCCACACACCCCTAATGTAGCCAGTCCTAATGAGTGTCTGCTGTTGGGTGTGGCCTATTATGCTAATTAGTTCCTGCTGGGTGTGGCCAACTTGGGAGCCAGCCGGAACTCCGTTCCTGTGCGTTCCTGCCCAAAAATAGCCCTGCTTGTCTCTTCGTTATATGTTGTTCTGCCCCATAGCTAAGCCAGAGCATTGCAGACGGATTGAGAATGGAGAAAGTACTTGAGCTTGGGTGTCTTCACTCTGTCTTTGTCATCTTCTGGGCATGGAACTGAGGTCACTGGGGGTGTGGTGGTGGGGGAGGTATTTGTGAATTTCTTGCCTTGTGCAGGGGGTGGACTAGATGACTCTGGAGGACCCTTCCAACGCTATGATTCTATGATTCTAGACCTTTGTGACCCATTGTGTTGAAGCCCCATAACCAATGTTCCCTGTAAGATGAGTTAGCGTGAGCTAGCTCTCACTTTTTAAGCTTCCGGCTCACAGATTTTTGTCTTAGCTCAGGAAGGATGGCTCCAGAGCAAACTATGCAGAAGCCGAATCACACACTCACAAATTTAATGCCAGTAGTTCACAAAGTAGACACCACAGCTTAGAGGGAGCATTGCCCATAACCCATGTAGAGCAGAGGTCCATCAGTGGCTATTAGCCACAAGGTATAGATAGGGGCTCTGTGGCAAATGATTCTCTGTCTTCTTGGTGCTTGGGGGGGGGTCAACAGTGGGAGGGCTTCTAGTGTCCTGGCCCCACTGGTGGACCTCCGGATGGCACCTGGTATTTTTGGCCACTGTGTGACACAGAGTGTTGGACTGGATGGGCCTTTGGCCTGATCCAACACTGGCGCCTCTTATGTTCTTATGTAGGTCAACCTCCAGGTATTTGACCGGGTTTGCAAAGACCAGGAAGTGTCATTGTCTGGCAGTCTTCACCTGGTGGGCAGTCTTTATTCAATATGAAGGAGTCCCCAAGGGAGACAGTGTGGTGTAGTGGTTAGAGTGTAAGCCATGAGGTCTGGGTTCGAATCCTAGCTTAGCCACTGGGTGACCTTGGGCCAGTCAGTCACTTTCAGCTTAGCTCACCTTGCAGGGATGCTGTCTGGACAAATGGGTGGGAGCCAGGACACCGTTTTGGACTCCTTTGGGAAAAGGGCAGGGTAAAAATGTGCAGAGAGAAAGAAGCCATGCTGGCTTGCCACCGTTCTTACGTTAGACGGGCTCTGGAAAAGCGAGTCTGGAATTCTAATTTAAAAGGACTCATCCTCATCTGAACCTCCCGATCTGTGCTTGCCATAGTAGGGTGCGCGCGTGGCATTTTCAGAGCTCCAAATGTTTTATTTGGAACTCTTTTTTTTTTGGAGCTTGGCATCAAACTGTGACTGTTCCTTTCAAGCGGCATGATTTGGTGACAGTCTAAAAAGTTTAGCAGGGAGGACAGACAACGCTGGCTTTTGTCTAGGTAAGGCATGCTAAATAATTTAACAGCTGTCTTCTCCGAGGTGATATCCTTTTTTTTTTTTTTTGAATCTGAGCATTTTAAGCATGGCTGTCAAGCTTGGCGCACCGTGCCGCGTTCTGTGGCTCGCGTGTAACAGGAGCTGTTAAAAATACTGAAGTGTTCAGGATTTCTTTTTTAAAAAAGAAAGCTTGGAGAGAGACCAGAGGAAAATGATGTCTACTACAAGCTATGCACAGAGATTCTGATTGATTTCATTATTTCCCCAGCCAATAGGCTAGATCCCCACAATATGGATTCTTCGCACTCTCCTCAACTAAGCATCGTGTCTTTGTCCAGGTAAGAAGTCTTACTCTGCAATATTCCCTCTAAGCTGTGGAGTCTTCTGAGCAAAAATTCTACTTTGTGAGCCACTGGCATTAAAGTTTTGAGCGAGTGATTTGGCCACTGCATAAATTAGTTTGCTCTAGAGCCCTCCTTCCTGAGTGAAGACAAAAACGTGTGAGCTGGAGGCTAAAAAAGTGAGAGCTAGCTCACACTAACTCAGCTTAGAGGGAACACAGCTCTGGAGGAAGACTCAGGTGGGGAGGGTAGCTGTGTTGGTCTGAAGAAGCAGAAGAAAGTTTGAGTCCAGCGGCGCCTTTAAGACCAACTGAGTTTTATTCAAGGTATGAGCTTTTGTGTACATGCACATTTCTTCAGATACGTTGATGTTTCTTAGGGTTGCCAGGTCTGGAATGGAAAATACCTGGAGGCTTTGGGGGGTGGAGCCAAGAGAGGGTGGGGTTTGGGGAGGGGAGGGGCCTCAGCATGGTCCAATGCCGTAGAGTCCACCCTTCAAAGCAGACATTTCCTCCAGTGGAGTCATCAGTCATTCACTTAACACTGGAGATAACACGCTGTTTCTCTGTCAAGCCACTCTTAAAGGTAAACACCAGGGCTCATTCTGTAGAAAAACAAGTGCAGGAGCTCATTAGCATAACTCATTAGCATAACTTATTTGCATATGCCACACCCCCTGACATCACCGGAAGTGTGTCAGAAGAAGGCAACACCCACCGCTCAGGCTCCACTGGACTGTTTTGGATTGCTAGCTATTGGGGGGGGGGGAATGTGCAGATCTGCCCTCACAGAGGAGGGAGAGCTTGTACCTGAATAAAACTTGGTCTTAAAGGTGCCACTGGACTGTTTTGGACCGGAGGGCCAGGGGGGGCTCTGCAACTTACCTGGCTGCTTCTTGCTCTGACTGAGGGCTGTTGGGAGCAGGGGGTGGGGCTTGTTGCATGTGCCCGCCCCCTGGGCTCTTTACTGCCGGGGCTCCGCTCCTGCGCGCTCCTGCAGGAAATGACCCCTGGTAGGCACATTGATGAACGAAAACTATTGAGGCAGACTCAGCATGGGTTCTGTAAGGGGAAATCTTATCTCACTAACCTGTTAGTGTTCTTTGAGGGGCTGAACAAACATGTGGACAAGGGGGACCCAATAGATGTTGTTTACCTTGACTTCTAGAAAGCTTTTGATGAAGTTCCTCATCAAAGCCTCCTAAGTAAGCTCAGTAGTCATGAGATAAAAGGACAAGTCCTCTTGTGGATCAAAAACTGGCTAATTAATAGGAGACAGAGAGTGAGTATAAATGGGCAATTTTCACAGTGGAGGGTGGTAAGCAGTGGGGTACCACAGGCATTAGTACTCGGTCCGATGCTTTTTAACTTGTTCATTAATGATTTGGAGTTGGGAGTAAGCAGTGAAGTGGCTAAATTTGCAGATGATATGGAGTT
This sequence comes from Gekko japonicus, assembly GCF_001447785.1. Classification (NCBI taxonomy): domain Eukaryota; kingdom Metazoa; phylum Chordata; class Lepidosauria; order Squamata; family Gekkonidae; genus Gekko; species Gekko japonicus. The sequence goes on along the minus strand of NW_015160862.1, from coordinate 235,756 downwards.
GTTCAGGGTGGTGAGAACCAGAGAGGATTGTGAGGCACTCCAAAGGGATCTGTTGAGGATGGGCGAGTGGGCGTCAACGTGGCAAATGGGGTTCAGTGTGGCCAAGTGCAAAGCGATGCACATTGGAGCCAAAAATCCTAACTATAAATACACATTGGTGAGGTCCGAACTGGCAGAGACTAAGAGAGAGATCTTGTTGTGGTAGATAACTCAATGAAAATGTCGAGACAGTGTGCGACTGCAATAGAAAAGGCCAACACTATGCTGGGAATTCTTAAGAAGGGAATTGAAAACAAACCAGCTAGTATCATAATGCCCCTGTATAAATCGATGGTGCGACCTCATTTGAAGAACTGTGTGCAATTCTGCTCACCACACCTCAGAAAGGATATTATAGCACTGGGAAAAGTGCAGAACAGGGCAACTAGAATGATAAAAGGGTTGGAACACTTTCCCTATGAAGAAAGGTTAAAGCACTTGGGGCTCTTTAGCTTGGAGAAACGACGGCTGAGGGGAGACATGATCGAGGTTTACAAGACTGTGCATGGGATAGAGCAGGTAGAGAAAGAGGTACTTTTCTCCCTTTCTCACAAGACAAGAACTCGTGGGCACTCAAAAGCAGCCGTTTTCTCCAGGGGACCTGATCTCTGTAGTCTGGAGATGAGTTGTAATCCCAGAGGATCCCCAGGTCCCACCTGGAGGCTGGCAACACTACATCCCTCCAAATTTCCAGATATTTCCCAAGCCAGAGTCGGCAGCCCAACTGATCAAGAGCCCGCCAGGTAAACGAATCATAAGGACGAGCACCGTCTGAACCTCCTCCTTCGATCTCTACAGAGTTTCCATCGCATTTCCCTTAATGCCCAGTTTTGTTTAAGTAATAAAGGAATGAATGACTACCCACAGACGTATTATTCAATATTGAGTATTCTTCTCTGAAATGTGGCCTCCGTGTTTCACACTCAGCCGTACTTTTTTTTCTTTTTTAACATCCACACGGCATAATTGATAATTGCATGAAAAGCTTTAGGAGGTTGGACAAGATAATAGCAGTTTTGCAAGAACCTAGGAGACACTGCAAACTTTTGCCGGATTTTCTTTTTAAATGTATAATTATTATTTTCCCCCCAATGTTTCATACTTAACAGTTGTTCCTGGCATAGTTTCAAATGGCTGGGTGGACAGTGTGGTTAATGTATAGCACTTTTTTTTTTTTTTTTTGCAAGATGGAATCTGGGATCTGCCAACGATGTAGAAGATACGATGGGACTGGCCTGAACTAAGAACATAAGAACATAAGAGATGCCAATGTTGGATCAGGCCAAAGGCCCATCCAGTCCAACACTCTGTGTCACACAGTGGCCAGAAATACCAGTGCCATCAGGAGGTCCACCAGTGGGGCCAGGACATTAGAAGCCCTCCCACTGTTGACCCCCCCCAAGCACCAAGAAGACAGAGCATCACTTGCCCCAGAGCCCCTAGCTATACCTTGTGGCTAATAGCCACTGATGGACCTCTGCTCCATATGCTTATCTAATTCCCTTTTGAAGCCATCCATGCTTGTAGCACCCACCACTTCCTGTGGCAGTGAATTCCAAGTGTTAATCACTCTTTGGGTGAAGAAGGACGTCCTTTTATCCGTTCTAACCTGACCGCTCTGCAGTTTCATGGAGTGCCCACGAGTTCTTGTATTGTGAGAAAGGGAGAAAAGTACCTCTTTCTCTACCTGCTCTTTCCCATGCATAATCTTATAAACCTCAATCATGTCACCCCTCAGTCGTTGTTTCTCCAAGCTAAAGAGCCCTAAGCGCCTTAACCTTTCCTCATAGGGAGAGTGACTGAAGTGACTAAAGGCAGTGACTGCTTGCCTCGTAGTGCAGCCAGTGTCGAATGGTACTTAAGCTAGAGCTCTGTGTCAGCTGATGCCATCTCTAAAAATTCAACCGGTACCCATAACTAATACGCTAATTCCAGATTACCCAAATGCACCCACATTAATCAGGCTGCACCACCTTATGAAGAGCTGGTATGGGTTACTTCTTCCACACGGATGTTTTGTTCTGCCTTTGCTTTCAAACCGGAGCACTTTTTCTTTAAAAAACTTTCCCTATACCTTGTCTTTTAATCATTTATGGAGTGTGTTGTCCTTCAAACGTCCAACAAAGTAAAGGGGAAAAAAACAGATAATGGTGTTCGAAACACTACCCATCTTTTCCCTCTTAGTCTAGCCTTTCTAGATTCGCTAAAAGAAAGAAAAAAATAATCCAGACATATTATGAGTGAAAACTTAGCTTGTTGGTGAGGTTTCTGAAAAGGTCTAACAACGTTCTTCACAAGAACAGTATTTCAGAAGAAGAAGAAGAAGAAGAAGAAGAAGAAGAAGAAGAGGAGGAGGAGGATGATGATGATGATGATGATGATGAGATTGGAATTATATACCACCCTTGACTTGGAGTCTCAGAGCGGCTTGCGAACTGCTTTCCCTTCCCCTCCCCACAACAGATACCCTGTGAGGTAGGTGGGGCTGAGAGAGCTCTTTCCAGAACTGTCCTTGAGAGAACAGCTCTGACAGAACTATGGCTTGCCCAAGGTCATCCAGCAGCTGCAAGTGGAGGAGTGGGGAATCAAACCCTGTTCTCCCAGATTAGACTCCGTGCACTTATCCACTACACCAAGCTGGCACATTACTACAGCCTCTCTGGCGAGCTACGGCTGAGGTCACATTATTTCCTACTGTGATGGTACCTCAAGTTTTATTTTATTTTTAGAAATAAAAACAGAGACTTCAGGACCTTCCCCCCCTCCCACTTTTTTCTTTTCTTCTTCCTTTTCTGAAGAAAGCACCTGTGGCGCTTACCACAGAAAATGTTATCCTGTCAGAGTTCAGAGTACGGTAAGTTCCTTTACGCAGAGACCTACCTTTTCATTGTTGCTTATTCTCCAGAACATCTCATTCATGGAGAACGGCTAATAGTCCAAATGAGGTGTTCACTTCAGGCCCAAACATAGGGTTCCCAACTCTGGTCTGGGAAACTGAAGATTTGAGGGTGGAGCCTGAGGAAAGTGGGTTTTGGGAGAGAACCTCAGCCCAGTGTGTTATGCCAGACTGCCCACCCTCCGAAGCAGCCATTTTTTCTCTGGAGGAACTGATCTGTTTTGTCTGGAGATGAATTGTAATTCTGGGAACTTTCCAGGCCCCACCTGGAGGTTGGCAACCCTAGACAGCACTTGACATTGGAGATCTGTGATCAAATCTCCAGAGTTTTCTGAGGCTCGAGAGCAACTACGGTGGGGGGATTCAGACCAGGGCCATGCTGTTTTATCAACTGGGGGGTTGCTTGGGTGGCAATTTGCTCTGACAGGGAAAAAGACAGGCTCTGAATTGTGCCTGTCTTTTTCCCCTACGAGACTAACTGCAGCCAATATTTCTACTTACAGAATTGATAGCCTGCGTTTCATGGTCATCTCTAGTATGTATGATGTTGATTTGGGAAACAGCGCAGGGGCTGAAGAGCTGATATTATAGCTGTGATCTGAACCCCCCTCACCCCAGTCTGCTTTTTTAAAAAAAATGCATGGGAACATCTGATGGGATTTGTCAGAAAAGAAGGAAGTACATGCCACATGGCTAAGATAGAATTCCCTGTTGGCTGTGTAACATCCATGTGGGACAGGATTTATGGATCGGGGATGTGTATTAGATAATATAGCAAGGTTGCACAATCACAGAAGTTTATTTATTGCAGTGAATAAACTCCATAGAAGAATATTGCAAAAAGGTTAAACTGAGATTTTTTGGGGATAAATTCAATTCACATTCATGTTGCAGTCGAAAGGAAAGAGAGAAGCCTAATCTAAAGAACAGTAGAAGAACAGTAGGTTTTTATACTCCACTTTCCTCCACCGTAAGGCGTCTCGAAGCAGCTTACAATCCTCTCCCCACAACAGGCACCTTGTGAGGTCGATAGGGCTGACCAAGTTCTGAGAGGACTTTGACTGGCCCAAGGTCACCCAGCAGGCTTCCTGTGGAAACGTGGGGAATCAAATTCAGTTCTCCAGATCAGTGTTTTGGGAAAGAAAGGAAAGAAAAAGCCTACTGAATTCATACATGAGCAAAGAGCACTTCAAAGGGCTGGGACCCCTTATTTATTTATTGTACAGCAGAGTTACACAAAGGAAGTATGTAATAATACAAAATATAAAATATGTAACCAAGTTGATACAATGGGGATGCAGACTGATTGGGCAATCCCCCTGAATAGTAATATCTAAATTTTCAGTCCACTCCGTCGCAGCTAGGAAGAATTCAAAGAGCTCCATCACATCTCCCTGGAAAGCACGACGCTCACATTTGAAAAAGTGTGCATGCAGACGAAAGTTCATACCTTGAATAAAACTTCGCTGGTCTTAAAGATGCCACTGGATCTGCTAAGGTGTCTTCCCTCCCCAAACCCCGCCCTCTCCCAGATCCACCCCCAAAGTCTCCAGGTATTCTACAGCCCAAACCTGGCGACTCTACCTGGAAAAGATGGCTGCTTTGGGTGGGTGGAGTCTAGGGCCTTATACCCTTTTGAGGTCTCTCCCCTCCCAAAACCCCGTCCTCCCCAGTCCTCCCCCCCCAAATCTCCAGCTATTTCCCAATCCAGATCTTGCAACTTCAGGAAAACCTTACCTGGTGATTCTTTGCCACAAATGCATTATGTGGGTTTGGTACCATATGTCTGAGCCATGACAGCACGGCCGGATGCGTACAGTGCTCACGCCCCCTAAAAAGCCTCTCAAATTAGCCGTTTCACGGATCGCTCTAATGTCATCGTTGTTTCTCACCGTTTTAAACAAAGAGATTTCTTTCTCTCCCCCCCCTTTTGTTTCCTCGCAACCAAGTTAATAGATTTATTCATCAAGTTCTCTAAATTTAGACATCATACTGATGTCTTTCTCCCACTGTTAATTTTATTCTTAGCAGCTCTTTGCTCGAAGGCAAGCCGTGCAAGAGTTCGAGAGAAGTACTCAGCCATGGAGGCTTGGGAAATGCTAGCAAGGCGCACAGATCGACCCGCCGAGGGTGCCTTTTCATTGGGAACCCACCCTGAACGAGGCCTTAGATAGAAAGAGGCGCTCTTCCACAGTTCCCATGCATTTCACAGCATCGAGTGCAAGATAAGTGTGTGTGATAAGATGATGAGATGGGGTTGCCAGCTCTGGGCTGGGAAATTCCTGGAGATTCCTGTGTGACATCGCAAGACATTGCTGTACACTGCATCAGTCAGGCCGCACCTGGAGCAATGCCCCCTCTAAGCTGTAGAGTCTCGTGAGCAAAAATTCAACTTTGCGAGCTGCTGGCATTAAAGTTGTGAGCCAGCAATTTGGCTACTGCATCAGTTAGTTTGCTCTGGAGCCATCCTTCCTGAGCGAAGACAAAAAGGTGTGAGCTGGAGGCTAAAAAACTGTGAGCTGGCTCACACCAACTCAGCTTAGAGGGAACACTGACCTGGAGTCTTGTGTGCAGTTCTGGAGGCCTCATGTCAAAAAGAATGTGGACAGAATGGAGTGGGTGCAGAGGAGAGCGACGAGGATGATCGGGGGCCTGGAGACCAAGCCCTGTGAGGAAAGGCTGAGGGACTTGGGAAGGTTCAGTTTGGAGAAGGGGAGGTTGAGAGGGGGACAGGATGGCTCTCTTGAAGTCTTTGAAGGGCTGTCACTTAAGGAGGGCAGGGAGCTGTTCCTGTTGGCAGCAGAGGAGAGGACTGGCAAGAATGGGTTTAGATTAAGGGTGGGACGGTGCCTGCTGGATATTAGGGGAAACTTTTTGACAGTCAGAGTGTTATGTATTCACTGTATGAAATGTCATGTTAAGCTTGAGACCTTAGCCAGGATTCTAAGTTGGAACAATCCTATTCGCTAATGTATAACTGTAACCAATCAGAAGTCAGAGAACTGTGCTGGAGGAAACAAATCTGATTCGTCGTTAGCTTTACAATGTTATTGGTCCTTAAGTATTCTAGGGTGTGCCTACATCAGCCCGGGATAGTTTAAAAGGGAGCTATGCTCCACTGTTTGTGTGTGTGTGTTCTTGACTGTTCCTGTTCAATAAAGCTGAATCATTTACTTACAACGGAATCGAGTCAATACTTGACACAGAGTTGTGCCACAGTGGAATCAGCTGCCTATGGAGGTGGTGAGCTTCACCTCATTGGCAGTCTTTAAGCAGCGGCTGGACAAACACTTGTCAGGGAGGAAGAAGAAGAGGAGGAGGAGGAGGAGATTGGATTTATACCCTACCCTTCACTATCCAAAGGAGTCTCAGACTGGCTTACAATCTCCTTCCCCTTCCCCTCCCCACAACAGACACCCTGTTGCAATGTTCCCTCTTGTGAGCAAAAATCCTATTTTGTGAGCTCCTGGCATTAAAGTTGTGAGCGAGTGATTTGGCCGCTGCATAAATTAGTTTGCTCTGGAGCCCTCCTTCCTGAGCAAAGACGAAAATGGGTGAGCTGGAGGCTAAAAAACTGTGAGCTAGCTCACACTAACTCAGCTTAGAGGGAACAGTGCCTGTGAGGTAGGTGGGGCTGAGAGAGCTTTCGAGGACTGCTCTTGAGAGAACAGCTCTGAAAGAACTTATGACTGACCCAACATCGCACCAGCAGCTGCATGTGGAGGAATAGGGAATCAAACCCGGTCCTCCCAGAGTAGAGTCCATGCTTCTCACCACTACACCAAACTGGCTCTCAGGCCGGTCCTGCATTGAGCAGGGGGTTGGACTAGATGGCCTGTATGACCTCTTCTAATGCTGTGATTCTGTGGCTGAGTTCAAACTGGCGGTTTGGCCCAATATAGGCACGTTTCAGAAACGTTCCAGAAACGTATTAAAGGGGCCGTTCACACAGGCACATCTGTCCGGCGTTCCCCCGCTGTACTCAACCCGTCTTGTAACGCTTCCTTCCCGAGTTTAAAAAATAGCAGGTGAAAGTGGTAGCAAACCCTGGAGAGTGCATTGATCCCGCTTCCTGGACGTTTGCACTCTAAAAGCCGTGCGAACAAGCCACATTGATAATTGTGCATAGGTACATGTCGCCGGAGTGAGAAAAAGCCACTTACAGCCATGCCTCTGGCCCAACAGTGCAACTGCTCCCTTGTGCCTCCTCCCTGGTATGCTCCCGCATCAGTCGGTGCAGTGTGACCAGGAATACCCGGAACAAGTTGTTCCAGGTCTTTTTTGCCATGACTCCCTCGCACTTCAAACTGCCAGTCTGAACTCAGCCTATGTCTCTATGATTTGGGAGCTGCTGGAGCCTGTTAAGTCGCTCGCTTAACAAAGTAGTCGGAGTGTGATTCAGCAAAGATTCAGCTTTATTCCACAACTCGAACACAACTCCAACACGGATCAACATCTGATAGCCAGAACAGCTTTTACATTGCAGCTGTCCTGCTTTTAAACTCTCCCGGCTAATGTAGCCACACCTAGTGTACAATTACCAACCAATAAGGTTGTATACATAAGGACCAATCATGGACGTTCCCGCTCAGGGAGCTTGTTGATAGTGATTGGTTAGGTGCTTCCTGGGCTAGTAATGTGATTGGATGTTTTTGGATCCTAGCCCAGGACGAAGCTTAACATAGCATTTCAATTAGATGTTTTCATCACACACTATGCATTCAATGGCAGCTTATTGAATGCATTACAGAGCCCGAGAAGGGCAGAGTTTGGGGGCGGGGGCGGACTTCAGTGGGGTATAATACGATAGGGTCTAGCTTCCAAAGGGGCCATTTTCTCCAGGGGAACTGAACTTTGTTGCCTGGAGATCAACTGTAATTCTGGGAGATCTCCAGCTACCACCTGGAAGCTGGCAGCCCTGCCATAAGACGAAGACTATATGAGTTCCCTGGAGTTGCCAGCTTTGGACTGGGAAATTCCTAGAGATTTGGGGGTGGAGCCTGGAAGGGCTGGGCTGGAGGAGAGGAGGGCTTTTAGCAGGGGCCAACGCCAGAGAGTCCATTCTCCAAAGCAGCCCTTTTCTCCAGGGCAGCTGTAATCTAGAGATCAGGTCTAATTCTGGGAGACCTCCATGCCCCACCTGGCAACGGTAGACTGTCCATCCACATCTGCCTGTTTCTTCAAATTGGAAAGGTCTTGTCCATGTGAACATGGGACCACTTCTGTCTTCAGGGCCGGCTCACCCACTAGGCAAACTAGGCATTCGCCTAGAGTGCCATGCCCTGGATGGGATGCCAAGCTGTGCCTCCCCCCCTTTGGTGGCGGTGGCAGGGGGGGAGGAGGCGGTGGTGGCAGCAGCAAAAGGGTGGTTGGCTCCGGAGGTCTCCAGGTCTTCAGGCCCCACCGGGAGGTTGGCATCTGTGCCATAAGGCAGCCTTGCCTAGGCGCAGAAACACCTCGAGCCGGCCCTGTCTGTCTTGATACACGGATTATGTGATTCTGTCTGTACGGAGATCTGGCCAGGTGAAAACATCAGTTTAGTGTAGTGGTTAAGAGTGGTTAAGACCGCAGACTCTAATCTGGGAGATTGGATTTATACCCCGCCCTTCACTCGGAGTCTCAGAGCGGCTTACAAACTCCAGTTTGGTATAGTGGTTAGGAGCACGGAAAGGAAGAAGAAGAAGAGATTGGATTTATACCCCGCCCTTCACTCGGAGTCTCAGAGCGGCTTACAAACTCCAGTTTGGTATAGTGGTTAGGAGCACGGAAAGGAAGACAGCCGCTCTGAGACTCCAAATGAAGAGTGGGTTATAAATCCAATCTCCTCCTCCTCCTCCTCCTCCTCCTCCAGTTCCGTATTATCTTTGCCAGGACAGGACAGCTAACTGTGTCTCTGTTACCACTTGTCTCAGCTCCTCAGCTTCATTCTTTGAGAGTCCAGCACCCCTAAAGCCCCTAGTCAAAGGGCCCCTTTCTCTTCTGGATACACGGATGTCATAGCCATTAGCATCAATGGGAGTTAAGTATGCACACACCCTCCCCCCAGCAGAGATGGAGAGACTTCCAATTTAGGCAACGGCAACAGAAAAGCAATGGAGAAGGCAAGTGAATTCTTGCTGTAGTCACATCAGCTAGGCAACCCTAGCCAAACACCACTGCTGTAGTGCGTTGGCTGTCTTGGCTCGCCATTCTAGGAAGTTCTGGAGTTCAGCCTCTTTGCAAGACAGCTACGCTCTCCCATTGCAGTTTGTTAGCCGAATTGCTTTTTATTTACAGCAATTGGCCATTTATAAATGCGGTGGCTCAAGTGGTTAAGACGCTGAACTGCAGGCTGTGGAAGGTCAGTAGTTCAGCAGTTCGAGACCCGGGTGCCGCATGACGGAGTGAGCTCCCATCTCTAGTTCCAGCTCCGGCCAGCCTAGCAGTTCGAAAGCAAGAAATTGCAAGTAGATAAATAGGTACCACTTTGGTGGGAAGGTAACAGCGTTCCGTGCGCCTTGGTGTTTAGTCATGCCGGCCACATGACCACGGAACCGTCTTCGGACAGCGCTGGCTCTTCGGCTTTGAAACGGAGATGAGCACCGCAACCCTAGAGTCGGACTCAACTGGCTTTCAAGCAAGGGAACCTTTACCTTTACCTAAATGGGTTCTTGCCAATTTATACCAAGGTCCTGATCCCACCAAGGGTTACCAGTAAAGGATTCCGAGGCTGTTGTGGTTAAAATAGATGTCTTTTACTTAAAATATATATCTCATACAAACAATACTGATGCACTCACACATTCAATCGAGTTTCTAAGAATTACAGTAGGAAATACTTATCTGTCTTGCAGCTTGATTGTTCCAGGGAAGAATGGAGGGAAAGAAATGGAAAACAAAGGGAATCCACACACACGACCAGAACCAGCCGGAACGTGTGGGTAGTAGAGGCAAGGGGTGGGGATAGCAAGTGGGACTTAAGAGGGGTAAAAGCAGACAGGGGTTGTTGCGGGGGAGATGCTATCTAGCCAGGTGGGTAGGAGGAGCCAGGTGACTGGTTCTCTCCTTTTATAGGGGGTCCAAGACCAAGAGATGGGTGGTACCTGTGCCAACCTCTTGACCCACCTACCTTTTAGTCCGTCCCAAAAACAATCCTATTGGTTGCAAGTAGGGAGGGGAGGTTACCTAGGAGGGATGGCCAATATTGTAACCTAAAACCTTACTCAAAGTATGGCAACTGGACAGGTGTGCTGATGAAGTTGGCCAGTTCCATTGATAACCAAATGTCCATCTGGCAGGAAATGCCAGCTCAGGAACAAAGCAGTGGATGGTTGATACGTGACCACAAGCAGCTTTGTCATGGGGGCTGTCTCTACCTAGAGTTGTTGTTTCATTGCTCACAATAATGGAGGTTTGTGGTTCACCAGGCTGGGCAACTGTGTAGCTGAAAGCTTATTTATATGTAAGGTATGTGCAGGCACCCTCTATGTGTGGCATCACAACAAGTGACCTAAAGTGTACAGCTCTCTGAGCCTATGTGCGTGTGCACAGTCCATTGTGTGTAGCAATAAGCAGTCCATAAAGCAAATAGCAGGCTTATTCTCTGAAAAGTTAGTCTGGCTCTTGCTAACAGCCAGTTCAGTGAAGGGTTTCAATGTATCCTGGTGGTTAAAGAAGAGATTGGATTTATGCTCTGCCCTTCACTACCCAAAGGAGTCTCAGAGCGGCTTACAACCCCTTTCCCTCCCCCTCCTCACAACAGACACCCTGTGAGGTAGGTGGGGCCGAGAGAGGTCTCCCGAAGACTGTTCTTGAGAGAACAGCTCTGAAAGAACTTATGACTGACCCAAGGTCACACCAGCAGCTGCATGTGAAGGAGCGGGGAATCAAACCTGGTTCTCCCAGATTAGAGTCTGCGCTGTTAACCACTACACCAAGCTGGCTTTAAATAAAACTTCTGTTGGTTATATACCTTGGCTTGGATCCCGCTTAGATTTTTTTTTTTAAAGTACCCTTGGGTACACTTTTATTAATTTTTCTTTTATAATCTACAACAAACAAATCTACACACTACAAACAGACACTCTACTACACATAACATGTATACCAAGAGTACAGTTACATTATATGCTTATATCCAATTATTTAATTAATAGAAACGCTCTATCACTTTCCATTCTTCTGTCTTCTGTGTTCTCAAGTCCATTGTGCCATAATTGCCTAATCTTCTATTGTACTTACATTATACCAATCATAAAACTTTTTCCATGTTTTTTGAAATGTCCACTCTTTGCTTAATCTCATTTCTAAAGTCAGTTTATCATTTTCTGCTGTTTCAAAAAGTTTATTCACAAACTCCTGTTTCGTTGGTATCACCATAGTTTTCCAATATTTGGCATACAAAATTCTTGCAGCTGTCGTCATATAAACAGTCAAATACCTATTCTCTTTTTCATAATCATTTGGAAATATATTCAAAGATTTCCTGGGTGCAAAGGGGGGGCAATTTTCGATTTCCCCCCCCCCCCGGTATTCCTAGGTGTCCCCTGCTCCCCAATAGCTGCATTTTTGGGTTGCCGAGGAAGGGAGGAATTGGCAGAATTGGCTTGTGATTCCAGGTTGGAAAATTCCTGGAGATTTGGGGGTGGATTAGGAGATTTGGGGGTGTGAAGCCCCAGGCATGGGTGAGGGATGCCCTGACCCGAGCTCCTGTACCCACTGCTACTGTGGTTAGTGGGAGAAAAATAATCTAAAAACATCACCATTAGAAACAGTATGACATTAATTCCAGGGAAAACCCAGAAGTGACATCAGTCCTCCAGTTTGGTGTAGTGGTTAAGTGCGCGGACTCTAATCTGGGAGAACTGGGTTTGATACCCCACTCCTCCACATGCAGCTGCTGGTGTGACCTTGGGTCAGTCACAAGTTTGATGTCGTGGTTAAGTGCATGGACTCTAATCTGGGAGAACCGGGTTTGATACCCCACTCCTCCACTTGCACCTGGCTGGATGACCTTGGGCAAGCCATAGTTCTGACAAGAGCTGTCCTTGAAAGGGCAGTTCTCGAAAGAGCTCTCTCAGCCCCACCTACCTCACCCGGTGTCTGTTGTGGGGAGGGGAAGGGAAAGGAGTTTGTAAGCCGCTCTGAGACTCCGAGTGAAGGGCGGGGTATAAATCCAATCTCTTCTTCTTCTTCTTCTTCTTCTTCTTCTTCTTCTTCTTCTTCTTCTTCTTCTTCTTCTTCTTCTTCTTCTTCTTCTTCTTCTTCTTCTTCTTCTTCTTCTTCTCTCAGAGCTCTCTCAGCCCCACCTACCTCACAGGGTGTCTGTTGTGGGGAGGGGAAGGGAAAGGAGTTTGTAAGCCGCTCTGAGACTCCGAGTGAAGGGCGCGGTATAAATCCAATCTCTTCCTCTTCTTCCTCTTCTTCTTCTCCTCCTCCTCCTCCTCTTTAGGAATTCCCAGAAAGTCTATTGTACTTTAGCCTAAGTTGGGAAAAACTTAGAGTTGCCAGGCCTCCTGCTGTAAACCACAAAGAGAGATCATGGCAGAGGGGAATAAACAGTGTCATGCCTAGGGTTGCCAGACCCCCGGTCCGGCCAGGGAATCCCAGGGTTTTTCGGGCTCCAATCCGCTGCTGGCCAGCTGGCTAGTGGATAAAGCCCCACCCCCAAACAGGGATGTCAGAATGTGACCTCCCTGTCATGATGATGTCACCCAGAAGTGACATCACGTTGCTGATGTCGGGGAGGGGCGACACTCTAGCTTTTGGGCAAAACTCTGTGGTTTTGTGGACAAAAAACCTTGTCTTGAACAACTTCCAGGTCCACGCAAAAACGGCTGCAGCTCAGATTTTAAGAGATGCTTACAGAAGTTGGCTTCAGCATCCTATTTTTTAAAAAAACAAAAAAACCCCTGTGATGTCTAAAACAATCCGAATGATAAGTCTTGCAGACAATACGCGACGTCCCTTGCTTTGCCTGTTTTCCTTTCCGTCTTTTGTTCCTGCTCACTTAGAATGTTTAACAAGGAGATCAAGATATTAATGATAAGAATAATCAATCACAGTGTGATGCGTATTAGAAGCAGCAGAGACAGTGCCACGGGGACTGATTGACGTATTTATCGGATTGTCAAGGATCGTTTAACAAAGGCCCGAAAATTCCAAGACAGGAGTCCCAGTGTATCCTACCCCCCCCTTTCCGCATTCCTTATTTACAGGTGCTTCACTTAGTTCTAGGTGAGCGCAGCCCACTCTCTCTCATACATGTGCACCGTCACACACGCACCCCCCATAGCTTCCCCCCCAATGTGTTGTAGCTTTATATGCGGCTAATGGAGCAAAGCAATGCTCAAACGTCAAATTAAACTGCACAGCTCTGTAATCACTCAGACTGACATGCCATAAAAGGATAATTAGTAGTTCATTACATGGGACATTGTTTGTTCAGCTAAATTGATTTCTCTCAGCTGCCCATGTTTTCTGTTTATTTAGTGAGCCGCTCGGCTGCACATTTTTTATTTGTGAGCTAGGAAATCCCTTCCCTGAAAGGTTCCCCTCCATTTTTCCCCCCCTCACTTGGCCCGGCGCGGTCTTACAAAATATCAGTTGCTCGAGGTAGGTTGAGCCACTGGAAGCAGGTGTACGGGGAACAATGGCCGGTGTGGAGTGATGGGTGCTAGAAACTGAACGGTGGTTATGGAGGCCCGTTTGTCAGGCCCACGCAGGGCCGAGCACACCCAGCTGGTTTTGTGTGTGGAAATTCCTCGGTTGTTTTTCTCTCTTTCTCCTTTCTCCATTTGAGGGAACTTCCCTGCCTTGTTCGGTCTCACGAAGGAGCACAGAAACAAAAGGAGAACCCGCATAATCCCTCGGCGCTCAGGGGCGGAAATTCTGACAAAGTCTTCTGACAGAACTCTCGCTCGCAGGCTGAGGCCTACAAAGAGGAGGGGGCCGGGCTGTTGTCTTAAGCTGCCTTCTTGTTCCAGGTTTCGACACAGAACACCTGACTTCAAAGCTTTCCGAGTTGGCTACTTCACGAAAATCCAGAACAAACGCCACTTTGCAGGAGGTTCAAAGCGATGTCGGTAGCTGCTAAAGCGGGCGAGACAATGGGAAAAGGGTCTGAAACTTTCCTGAACTTGGCATAGAGAGAGTCCAAGTAAATAAGATAACCCGAGGGTCTGATTTAGCTGTGCAAAGGTGAGCAGGAAAGACCTAAAGAAAACTTGTTCCACTCTCTAGAGCACTTTGGGGGGCTGGCCAGCACTAGCTAGACAGTGAAAGAATGAGACCAAGGCCTGATTCTCATTGATGGTCAGCAGAGTTTTGGGTTGCCATCCTCCAGGTGGGGCCTGGAGAACTTCTGGAATTATAATTGATCCCCAGGTAACAGAAATCAGTTTCCCTATGGTTGCCAGCTCCAGAGTGGGAAATTCCTGGAGATTTGGTGGTGCAGCCTGGGGAGAACAGGGACTTGAGTAGGGTACAATGCCATAGAGTCCACCCTCCAAAACATCCATTTTCTGCATGGGAACTGATCTCTGTAGTCTGGAGACAAGCTGTAATTCTGGGGGATCCCCAGTTTCCACCTGGAGGCTGGCGTCCCTACCTGGAGAGAAGGGCTGCTTTGGAGGGTGGATTCTATGGCATTATGCCCTGCTGAGTTGCCTCCCCTCCCCAAATCCCACCATTCCCAAGCTCCATCCCCAAAATCTCCAGGAATCTGCCAACTCCAGGTCTGCGAACTCCAGGTTTGGAAATTCCTGGAGATTTGGGGGTGGAGCCTGTGGAGGAGGAAGAAGAAGAGACTGGATTCATAGTTCGGTGTAGTGGTTAAGTGTGCGGACTCTAATCTGGGAGGACCGGGTTGGATTCCCCCACTCCTCCACTCGCACCTGCCTGGATGACCTTGGGCAAGCCGTAGTTCTGATAAGAGCTGTCCTTGAAAAAGAGCAGATTCTGTCAGAGCTCTCTCAGCCCCACCCACCTCACCGGGTGTCTGTTGTGGGGAGGGGAAGGGAAAGGAGTTTGTAAGCCGCTCTGAGACTCTGAGTGAAGGGCGGGGTATAAATCCAATCACTTCTTCTTCTTCACTACCCAAAGGAGTCTCAGAGCGGCTTACAATCTCCTTCCTTTTCCCCTCCCCACAACAGACACCCTGTGAGCAGCGTTTCCTCTAAGCTGAGTTAGTGTGAGCTAGCTCACAGTTTTTTAGCCTCCGGCTCACACATTTTTGTCTTCGCTCAGGAAGGACGGCTCCAGAGCAAACTAAATTATGCAGCGGCCAAATCTCTCGCTCACAACTTGAATGCCAGTAGTTTCATAAAGTAGAATATTCGCTCACAAGACTCCACAGCTTAGAGGGAGTATTGCCTGTGAGGTAGGTGAGGCTGAGAGAGCTCTTTCGAGAACTCCTCCTGAGAGAACAGCTCTGAAAGAACTTGTAACTGACCCAAGGTCACACCGGTAGCTGCATGTGGAGGAAAAAAAGGTGCTGGAACTCTCAAGAGGGAAATTAAGTTTTCAACCTGTATACCGAAACCTCATGAACTTTTAAACGCCGCCAGAACGTCACAGGAAGTGACGCATGATGTAGAGCATGTTGGGGGCATGGCCTCAATCATTGGAGGGAAAACCATAGAGTTTTCCCTCCGACTATTGGGGCCATGCCCCCAACATGATCTACGTGGTTGTGTCACTTCCTGTGACGCAGCCACGCTGCGCTTTGGGGGGCGGGGTTCCCCCCGGGGCCCAATTCCGCGGCGGCAGAAATCGGGCCTCCAAAGCGGGGGGTTAACCGCCCCCCGCCCTCACTTGGCAGCCCTACTGTGGAATCTTTTTTTTTAATGTTTATTCTTGTGTGAATGTACAGAAATGTATTAATATTTATCTATTTTTGATTTTTAAAAAGAGAGAATGATATTTCCTTTGTAAATAGGTCACGGTTGTCTTTGACTATTTTTTACTCACTTATCCCGGGATCTCTCTTTGGTTTTCCCATCTGGAGGTTGGCAACCCCAAAATTTTCCATATTCCTTTTGGGCTCCAAATCTGTGCTGTGCCACGTGCCATAAACCTTCCTCTGACTTCCCCGTGCCAAGCCAACACCTCGTCTGGAAAACTCTGATCTAACTAGAGCCTCTGCAGGATACGAAATGCAACTGGAGGTGGGTGAGCTGATGTTTAAAATCCTTGGCCTTCCCTTACCAGGCGCAAATCTGGAAGCCGCCCAAGACTTAACTCATTGTGCTCCCGTCTGACTTCACAGGGCATCACCCCCAAGAACTGTTCCTCATCAATCACTGACAATATAATAACAGGCCTCAGACGGAGCCTCGGGGCCTTTCCCAGGACTTCCCGCTGCTTGGCAGGTGAAAAAGCTGCCGCCAAGGGCTTCTGAAACAGGGGAGGGGCCGTGGCTCAGTGGCAGAGCATCTGCTCGGCAGGCAGAAGGTCCCAGGTTCAGCCCTCGGCACCTCCAGTTAAAAGGACCCAGCAGTAGGTGACGAGAAAGACCCCTACCTGAGACTCTGGAGAGTCGCTGCCAGTCTGAGTAGACAATACTGACCCAGATGGACCACGGTTCTGATTCAGTAGAAGACAGCTTCACGTCTTCATGTGAAGTAGCAGCTTCAAGATACACTGAAGAGCAGGCAGTCCTTGACACGTGTCGAGCTTTCTGCACTGGGCCCATCTGCCCAGTTTACGCTGCCTGTCAGCTGCAGCCTGGTTTGCAGAAGATTTATGCCAATATTCACGGTGTATTTACATTATGCTGGCTTCACTGAGTTACTGATTAGGGATCGCACGGAAGGAGGTATGCTTCAGCATGTGCCAGTTGCCCCAGAAGGTCTGACCGGAACCAACAAGTTGAAATCAAATCAGAAGAGTTTTCAGCTAAACATTAGGAAGAACTTCCTGACAGTCAGAGCGGTTCCTCAGTGGGACAGGCTTCCTCGGGAGGTGGTGGGCTCTCCTTCTTTGGAGGTTTTCAAACAGAGGCTAGACGGCCATCTGACAGCAATGCTGATTCTGTGAACTTTCTGCACAGTTTATTCTAATTTTGGGGCCCTGGACTGTGCAGGTACTGCGGTTTGTTGATTCTGTGAACTTAGGCAGATCATGAGAGGGAGGGCAGGAAGGGTTGTCTCAGTGCTTAGTTCTTGGGGCCCTTCTTATATGCCCAGGGAAATGCTGATCACCACTTTGGGGTCAGGAAGCCATTTTTCTCCAGGCCACTTTGGCCTGGGATCCTGGAGGGTTTTTTTTTGTCATCCATTGGGTGTGGAACAGGAGTCACTGGGGGTGTGGAGGGGGAGGTATTTGTGAATTTCCTGCACTGTGCAGGGGGTTGGACTAGATGACCCTGGAGGTCTCTTCCAACTCTATGACTCTGTGGTTCTGTGATTCTAAATGTTATTCTTGGGGAGTATCCAGCCACATGGGCCAGAAACATGCACTGCCTTTGTGTTGCTAACCTCTACGTGGTGGTTGGAGATCTCCTGGGATTGCAATCGATCTCCAGGCGACAGAGAAAATGGCCACTTTGAAAGTGGACTCTATATTCTTATATTCCACTGAAGCCCCTCCCCTCCCCAAACCCCACACTCCTCGGTCACCGATACGTGCAGTGCCTAGGGATGCCGGCCTCTGTGTGGGACCTGGGGATCCTCTGGAACTACAGTTCATCTCCAGACAAGAGCAGCTCCTCTGGAGAAAACAGATGTTTTGGAGGATGGACCCTGTGGCATTGTACCCCCCTGGGGTTCCTGTCCTCCCCAGGTTCCACCCCCAAATCTTCAGGAGTTTCCCAACTTGGATCTGGCCACCTTATCCCCCACATCTCCCACCTGTGGCTGAGGAGGGGGGACCTGTCAACCTTAGCAGTGACCGGGGGTCATTTCCGGCGGGAGCGCACAGGAGCAGAGCTCCGGCAGTAAGGAGCTCAGGGAGTGGGCACATGCAACAGGCCCCCCCTCTTCTCCCAGCAGTCCTCAGTCAGGCCATGAAGAGCAAGAAGCACTCAAGTAAGTTGCAGAGCCCCCCCCCCGGCCCGCCTTCAGGTACAAGCTCTCCCTCCTCTGTGAGGGCAGATCTGCGCATTCCCCCCCCCCATAGCTAGCAATCCAAAACAGTCCAGTGGCACCTTTAAGACCAAGTTTTATTCAGGTACAAGCTCTCCCTCCTCTGTGAAGACAGATCTGCACGTCCCACCCCAATAGCTAACAATCCAAAACAGTCCAGTGGAGCCTGAGCGGTGGGTATTGCCTTCTGACACACTTCCGGTGATGTCAGGGGGTGTGGCATATGCAAATAAGTTATGCTAATGAGTTGTGCTAATGAGCTCCTGCGCCTCTCTTTCTACCAAATGACCCCTGGCAGTGACCATCTCAAAAAAACCAGTGACAGTATGTAGAGGGTATCATTTGCTCCTGGTACTCCTAGTTGGAGATCCCCAAAACTTAACATCTGAAAAAGACACTTGTATTAATGTGGAAAGGGGCCATGGGTCAGTGTTAGAGCATCTGCTTTGCAGGCAGAAGGTCCCAGGTTCAGTCCCCGAGGAGTCTAAGTGGCTGATAAAAAGATCACTAACTGAGGCCTCAGCCCAGCTTTTGACCCTCCAGGGCAACTGGTTGGTCACAGCGTGACTTCAAAAAAGGATCCCAGTAAAGGAAAACTGTATCCTGACTGCGCTCAATTAATGTTTAAATGTTAAGGTGGACAGAATACAAAAATTATTCATGAAGTACAAAATACATAAGATAAGTACAAAATATATAAAGGTATTCAGCAGTTATTAATGTTATAGGTTGTTAACGATGATCTCCGGGATGTTCAACCGTTTCGAAAGATATCTTCTTCTGAACAGGTGAAGGAAAATGAAGAACATGTAACGTCTCTGGTCAGTTTTTCAACTGGTACATTCCAAGAAATTCAT
Source organism: Gekko japonicus (assembly GCF_001447785.1). Classification (NCBI taxonomy): domain Eukaryota; kingdom Metazoa; phylum Chordata; class Lepidosauria; order Squamata; family Gekkonidae; genus Gekko; species Gekko japonicus. Next base: position 216,902 of record NW_015160862.1, on the reverse strand, counting down.
GACTTTCTCCGATATGTCAGAACATTCCTGAGAGGAGGTTCCTGATGATTCTACACAGGGCAAAATGCTGTATTTAAACATTAATTGAGCGCAGTCAGGGTACAGTTTTCCTTTATCGGGATACTTCTTGGCTGTTACCATCTACTTTAAGCTAGTGGTCACAGAGTGAGACAGGATGCTGGACTAGATGGACCACTGGCCTGATCCTGCAGAGCTCTTCTTATGTTGCGATGCTTGCTCCCAAAAGCTGCTTCTCACATCGAGTGACTCTTGGGGACAAAGTGGAATGTGGCCCAGGAAAAAGGGGGGAGTTGAGAGAAATTGCTCTTCCCCTCTTGTGAGACTTCTTGCTACATTCACAGAAAAAACTCACAAAAAGGGGAGGGGGACAACATCTACCAAATTTTCCTTGAGCTGCAGCTGCCTTCCCTGAGTGCATCCCACTCTCTTTGCAGAGGCGTCCTGACACTCAGAATGTGGTTGCCAACTCTTGGTTGGAAAATTCCTGGAGATATGCAGGTGGAGCCTGGGGAGGGAAGAAGAAGAAGAAGAAGAAGAAGAAGAAGAGGAGGAGGAGGAGGAGATTGGATTTATATCATGTCCTTCACTACCTGAAGGAGTCTCAGAGCCGTTTACAAACTCCTTTCCCTTTCCCTTCCCCTCCCCACAACAGACACCCTGTGAGGTAGGTGGGGCTGAGAGAGCTCTCTCAAGGACTGCCCTTGAGAGAACAGCTCTGAAAGAACTTGTGACTGACCCAAGGTCACACCAGCAGCTGCATGTGGAGGGGTAGGGAATCAAACCCGGTTCTCCCAGATTAGAATCTGGGCTCTTACCTACGACACCAAACTGGTGCAGAGTTAGGGAAGGGGAGAGACCTCAGTGGGCTACAGTGCCATAAAGCCCGCCATCCAAAGTGGCTGTTTTCTCCAGGTGAACTGATCTGTCATCTGGAGATCTGTTGTGATTGCAGGAGATCTCCAGGTCCTACCTGGAGGTTGGCAACCCTACCTCAGAAGCAGCTTTCCAGAGGTTATGGCAGGGGTGGTTTGATTCCCCATGCCTCCACATGCAGCTCCTGGTGTGACCTTGGGTCACTCACAAGTTCTTTCAGAGCTGTTCTCTCAAGGGCAGTCCTTGAGAGAGCTCTCTCAGCCCCACCTACCTCACGAGGTGTCTGTTGTGGGGAGGGGAAGGGATAGGAGACTGTAAGCCATTCTGAGACTCCTTCGGGTAGTGAAGGGCGGGGTATAAATCCAGTCTCCTCCTCCTCTTCCTCCTCCTCCTCCTCTTCCTCTTCTTCTTCATTAAAAAATCCCCTCCAATGTTTGTTTTATAGATTAAAGAAAAATTAAATGCAGACACACACATAGACACAGTTTGCCAACCTGCAGCTGGGGTCAGGAGTTTTCCTGACATTCTGACTTGTCTCCAGACTACTAATATCGGTTCCCCTGGAGGAGACTGTGGCATCACCCACTGAATCCCCCCCCCCGACCCTCTCCAGGCTCCACCTCCAAATCTCCACGATCCCTTCCCCACTCAGGTTGCCAAATCCAGGTTGGAGATTTGGGGGATGCAGACCGGGAAAGGCAAGTTTTGGAGAGGGGAGGGACTTCAGCAGGGTATGATATCATAGGGTCTACCCTCCAGTTTGGTGTGGTGGTTAAGTGCGTGGACTCTAATCTGGGAGAACCGGGTTTGATTCCCCCCTCCTCCACTTGCACCTGGCTGGATGACCTTGGGCAAGCCGTAGCTCTGACAAGAGCTGCCCTTGAAAAAGAGCAGTTTCTGTCAGGGCTCTCTCAGCCCCACCTGCCTCACAGGGTGCCTGTTGTGGGGAGGGGAAGGGAAAGGAGTTTTTAAGCCGCTCTGAGACTCCTCTGGGTAGGGAAGGGTGGGGTATAAATCCAACCTCTTCCTCTTCTTCTTCTTCTTCTTTTACCTACCAGGGTGTCTGTTGTGGGGAGGGGAAGGGAAAGGAGTTTGTAAGCCGCTCTGAGACTCCTTTGGGTAGTGAAGGGCAGGGTATAAATCCAATCTCTTCGTCTTCTTCTTTTACCTCCCAGGGTGTCTGTTGTGGGGAGGGGAAGGGAAAGGAGTTTGCAAGCCACTCTGAGACTCCTTTGGGTAGTGAAGGGCAGAGTATAAATCCAGTCTCTTCTTCTTCTCCTCCTCCAAAGCCACCATTCCTTCCAGGGGAACCGATCTATGTAGTCTGGAGATCAGTTGTAATTCCAGGAGGTCTCCTGAGCCCACCTGGAGGGTGGCAACTGCAGAGTCACCAGCCCTGAATCAAGGCATGAAATTGCCTCAGTGAATTAAACCCCTGGTCCCTATAGGAAGGTTAGCATTATCAATTTGGATCGGGGCTGACAACATCTAGGTGGTGTAGACAAAACAAGGGGGAAACATAGTGTGCCAGTTATCAAGAACAAATGTGAATGCAATTAGCAAGTCTTATGTCAATTCCTTTAAATAAATATTTTGAAATACCAAACGTGTGTATAGTCTTTATGTGTGTGTGTGTGTTTGTGTGTGTGTGTGTGTATGCAATGCAGGCTTCGGTTCCTGCCGGAGCACCGCTCCGCCAGTCAGGAGCACAGGGGGCGGGCACATAAGCCCCGCCCCCTGCTCCCACAGCCATCAGTTGGGCAACCGTGGCAGGGGGGGGGCGAAACTTTTTCCCCACCATAGAGAACAATGGAGGGGATGGGGGCAACCTGTTTAGGGGCCTGTAGAATTGGACCCCCTGGTTCAATGTTCCTGAAACATGGCGGGTATCTTGGGGGTATCGAGTGATTTTGCAATAGTATTTTAATCCCGTTTCGGCGGGAGGCAGAAAGGCAGCGTATACATCAACCAAGAATTAAGTAGCGTGACATTATTGAGCTAATTCATTGATATTGGGAAAAAAATGTGTTCATTTTATGGGGGAAATGGTGCAAGGAAAGAGGTGCAAGGAAAAAAAAAGGTGTGAAGTGGGGAGGAATAATGACTTTTCTTTGCACATGGGAAGAAGGAAGATCAAAAGGAGGATGTGGGGACTGAGATGGTGGGGATGAGACGGTGGAAATCAGCGCTGCCTCTGTGGTTCCCAGTTCTTGTTCTCTCAAGGGCAGTTCTCTCAGAGCTCTCTCCAGCCCCAAATGGGGTATAATGCGATAGAATCCACCTTCCAGAGTTGTCGTTTTCTCCAGGGGAACTGGTCTCCTGAAGATCAGTTGTCATAGCAAGAGATCTCCAGCCACCAGGTAGAGGCTATTCTTCCTCTTCTTCTTCTTCTTCTTCTCCTCTCTCAGGCGGTGCCTTCACAAACACAGAAGCTTCACAGAGGCAGAAGAGGAAGGATCAGGATCTTTTCTTCCTGCTTTCCCCTCCTCCTTATCTTCAAATAAAAATAAGCTTTCTCAGCAGGA
>NW_015160862.1:208260-213470 GCF_001447785.1 Gekko japonicus | reverse complement strand
AGTCATCACCTAGCAACAAAGCTGAACAAAACATTTGCAAAGCCCCTGTGCGCTTCCTCCATTGACGGGCAGGGCTGTACCGTAGCCTTGGGGGGGGGGGCTGCTTTCTCAGTGAATGAGAGATGTGTGTGTGTGTGTGTCCGTGTGTGTCTCTCTGTGTGTGTACAGCATTCTTATTAAGGAAGAGTGTTGAAGCCATCCTCCTCCTCTAGGAACATAACTTACTAATACCCTTTAGGATATCTCATATAGTGTGTGTTTTATACATAGTGTGGGCAGGAAGTCCTTTGCGGGCCATTTCCCCATAGATTTTAAAGAATGGGACAAGGTTTGTAACTGAGGCAGAAAAACCCTCTGATTCTTACTGCATGTTTTTGGTTGAGCAAAATGAGACGGAGGTTTGAGCGACTTGTTCTAGATGTTCAATGGATTGGCTTATTTATTTGTAATTCAGGATCTTCTTAAGAGCATTAAACCAGTTTGGTGTAGTGGTTAAGTGTGCGGACTCTAATCTGGGAGAACCGGGTTTGATTCCCCACTCCTCCACTTGCACCTGCTGATGTGACCTTGGGTCAGTCACAAGCTCTGGCACAGCTGTCCTTGAAAAAGGGCTGTTTCTGTCAGAGATCTCTCAGCCCCACCTACCTCACAGGGTGTCTGTTGTGGGGAGGGGAAGGGAAAGGAGTTTGTCAGCCGCTCTGAGACTCCCTTGGGTAGTGAAGGGTGGGGTATAAATCCAATCTCCTCTTCTTCTTCTTCTTCTTCTTCTTCTTCTTCTTCTTCTTCTTCTTCTTCTTCTTCTTCTTCTTCTTCTTCTTCTTCTTCTTCTTCTTCTTCTTCTTCTTCTGGCGCACAGTCGAGTCCGACTCTTCGCGACCCCATGGACCAGATCACGCCAGGCCTTCCTGTCTTCCACCATCCTCTGAAGAGCATAGGAATAGCCATCTAGTCCAGCATCCTGTCTGGGGTTGCCAGGTCCGATGTCCGCGCAGGTGGGGGGTGGGAGGGAACTTTCTGGGGGCGAAGTGAAGTGACACGACATGCTGATGTCACGCGCAAGTGACGCCATCATGTCACATGGTGACACTCTTGTTTTGGGGCAAAACTCTATGGTAAAATTGGCATAAAACCTCTCAGAGAGCTTTCCCCCCAAACCAGAGTGTCGCCAGACAACGTTCCCAGCAACAATGACGTCATTTTCATGTGACATGAGTGCATTGAGGACGTCATGTGATGATATCACTGTTTGAGGGTAGGGTTTCCCTGCTAGCCAGCTAGCCGGCAGCAGATAGAAGCCCCCCCCCACAAAGGAGGGTTCCCCACATGGAACTGGGGAATGGAAGCCCTAATCCTGTCCAGAGGTCATTTTCTTTTTCTACGAAACGACCCCTGATCCTGTCTCACACAGAGGTCCTTTTCGCCCAGTTCAACTCGTGAATGTATCCCTTGCATGTATCCCGGGTTATAACAGCATCTGTTTATCCCGGGACAAGTGTGGGGTGAAACAGGGGTGACCTCAATGTAATGTGGAAACAAAAAACACCTCGAGATAATTACAGGGGTGAACTCACATGTTGTGTAGAATGTAAGTCCGGGGACAGGGTTGAACGAGGATTCAAGGTCTAGTGTGGAAAGGACCAGTGGCTGATCAGTTCTTCTGGAGGGCCAACAACAAGGCATAGAGGCCCTCCCTGTTGCCTCCTGGCTCTGGGATTCAGACCTTTTGTGCCTCTGAATGTGGAGGTTCGGCTCAGTCAACATGGCCACTGATAGACCTCTCCTCCATGAATCTATCAAATCCCCTTCTGAAGCTGCTTACTCCTTGCTCCTTGAAACATTGCTGTATATTCGGGTGGCCACCTCTGCCTCTGAAAATTCCTGGAGATTTGGGGGCGGAGCCTGGGGAGGGCAGGGCCTATTGAGATATATGTCAGAGTGATACAGTTGGAAGCAGTTACTATAGATCAGTTTGATCTGTTTGTCAGACCTAGCTGTCATGCTAGTAATCATGTAATTACAGCCAGGTGTTTTCTAGTAGGTCTTGTTTCAGGTCTTGTTAGAGTTAGTGATTACATCACCTTGTTAGAGATTGGCTGGGGTTTAGCATAATAGCTATCAGCTTAGTAAGCTGGTGGGGACTCAGTTCTCATAGACTAAGGCATGACATGCTGTTCAATAGCCTGTAAATATCTCTGTATATGTTCACCTTTATAACTATATAAACTCTCTGTGCACCTTCATAACTGGTCAGTCTCCCGCTCCTTATTTACAACACCCAATAGGACGTAGGGAAGGACTTCAGCAGGGTATAATGTCACAAAGGGTATAATGTCCAAAGCATTCATTCTCTCCAGAGAAACTGATCTCTGTAGTACAGAGATCAGTTATAACTCTGGGAGATACCCAGGCCCCACCTGGAGGATGGCAACCCTAAACTGTAACGTTAAATGATGGTATTATAACTTTTCTGTTTTATCATAATACAGTTAGGACCTCATAAGGGACTGAATTCCAGTCCTATCTTTTCCCCCACCTGGTCCCGTTTGAGGATAGGATCGCACTGCACATGTCTCTGGGGAGCAAGATTGCAACAGAGAAGAAATAAGATTCAGCAGTGTGTGCCTGGAAACAACATGACATATTTCCAGGGGTCATTTCCTGCAGGAGTGCACAGGATCGGAGCTCCGGCAGTAAGGAGCCCAGGGGGTGGGCACATGCAACAAGCCCCACCCCCTGCCCCCAGCAGCCCTCAGTCAGAGCAAGAAGCAGCCAGGTACGTTGCAGAGCTCCCCCACGGCCCCCTGGTCCAAAACAGTCCAGTGGCACCTTTAAGACCAAGTTTTATTCAGGTACAAGCTCTCCCTCCTCTGCGAGGACAGATCTGCACGTTCTCCCCCCCAATAGCTAGCAATCCAAAATAGTCCAGTGGAGCCTGAGCGGTGGGTGTTGCCTTCTGACACACTTCCGGTGATGTCAGGGGGTGTGGCATATGCAAATAAGCTATGCTGATGAGTTATGCTAATGAGCTCCTGCACCTCTTTTTCTACGAAATGACCCCTGCATATTTCCACGTAAGAGTTAGCCCAGGAATTCAGCATCTCTGCTGTGTATTGCCATGGTGGGCACAGTTCCCTCCGGTCTGATTTCCCTGGTTCTCAGAGAAACGAAAAAACAAGATTATTCCTTTGATGCCTACTGCAGACCAGAAGGCCTGTGGTTCGGAAGTTCGAGACCCGAGTGCCACGTGACGGGGTGAGCTCTCATCTCTGGCCCCAGCTCCTGCCAACTGAGCAGTTCGAAAGGAAGAAATTACAAGTAGATAAATAGGTACCACTTCGGTGGGAAGGTGACAGCGTTCCGTGCGCCTCGGCGTTTAGTCATGCCGGCCACATGACCACGGAAGTGTCTTTGGACAGCGCTGGCTCTTCGGCTTGGAAACGGAGATGAGCACCGCATCCCTAGAGTCGGATTCGACTGGCTTTCGAGCAAGGGGAACCTTTCACAACCAACACTAACTTCTTCTTTGACAAAGGCATCCTTGTGATGGCTATCTCTGCTGTTCTCTCCTACCTCTGGCAGATCTCGGTTTGGCATCACGTTATCAGGAGCCCAAGCCAAGACTGATGGAAGTTTATACTGGGCTAGTTATTCAGAAAGTGTAGACAAACGGTGCACTTAATACAGAAGGCGACACGGTATAGCTCTGTCAGACCTCAGAAGCTAAGCAGGACCAGTATTTGGAACGGAGGCCACCAAGGACAGCTCCGCAGGAGAAGGCAGTGGCCAACCATTTCTGCTTCTCATTTGCCTTGAAAACCCCTTTCTGGGGTCACCATACGTTGGCTGCAACTAGAGGCATTTTATACACACACACACAATAATGTTGCTATTTGGTATGGACCTGCCCAGTGTTGGATCTCTACCGTAGAGGGAAGAGGAAGGAAACACAAGAGCCAGTTCGGTGTAGTGGTTAAGTGTGCGGACTCTAATCTGGGAGAACCGGGTTTGATTCCCCACTCCTCCACTTGCAGCTGCTGGTGTGACCTTGGGTCAGTCACAAGCTCTGGCACAGCTGTCCTTGAAAAAGAGCAGTTTGTGTCAGAGTTCTCTCAGCCCCACCCGCCTTACAGGGTGTCTGTGGTGGGGAGGGGAAGGGAAAGGAGTTTGTAAGCCGCTCTGAGACTCCAAGTGAAGGGCGGGGTATAAATCCAATCTCCTCCTCCAATCTCCTCTTCTCCTCCTCCTCCTCCTCACAAGAGTTCTAGGCGTCCTCCAGTATGAAGAAGAAGAAGAAGAGGAGGAGGAGGAGATTGGATTTATACCCCGCTCTTCACTTGTAGGAGCTGCGGTGGCTCAAGTGGTTAAGACGCTGAACTGCAGGCTGTGGAAGGTCAGTAGTTCAGCAGTTTGAGACCCGAGTGTGCCGCATGACGGAGTGAGCTCCCGTCTCTAGTTCCAGCTCCTGCCAACCTAGCAGTTCGAAAGCAAGAAATTGCAAGTAGATAAATAGGTACCACTTTGGTGGGAAGGTAACAGCGTTCCGTGCGCCTTGGTGTTTAGTCATGCCGGCCACATGACCACGAAACGTCTTTGGACAGCGCTGGCTCTTCGGTTTTGAAACGGAGATGAGCAGCACAACCCTAGAGTCGGACTCGACTGGCTTTCGAGCAAGGGAACCTTTACCTTTACCTTCACTTGTAGTCTCAGAGCAGTTTGCAGTCTCCTTCCCTTCCTTGCCCCACAACAGAAACCATGTAAAGTAGGTGGGGCTGAGATAGCTCTTTGAGAACTGCTCTTGAGAGAACAGCCCTGAGGGAACTGTGGCTTGCCCAAGGTCACCCAGCAGCTGCATGTGAAGGAGTGGGGAATCAAACCCGGTTCTCCCAGTTTAGAGTCCTCGCTCCTGGCTTCCGGTCTGGCTCCCGCGAAAGGCAGACGCATCCTCGGGTCGCTCCCGAGGGCGCCTTGCCCGCCCGCGGTGGAGGAGGGAATCCGCGCAAGCGGAGACCCGAACGAGCCCCTCAGATGAGAGGAGCTCGGATCCGGGGCGCTTTAGGGCGTTCCAGGGGGGAGTCTCTCTTTCGGTCGAAAGATCGGAGATTGAGACTCTCGCCATGCCCTGCCCCTTTGGACCTTGCTGCGTGAGCGACCCCGTTCTACGGGGTTTAGCGGAACCACCGGGCGTCACCGAGTGATGAAGCGAATATCCG
>NW_015160862.1:143254-208066 GCF_001447785.1 Gekko japonicus | reverse complement strand
AAAATAAGCAAGAGGTTTTGTTTCCCTGGAGCGCATTTTAAAAACTTTACTAAAAATAAAAAAACAAGATGTCGGAGCTGGGTAAAGACAAGCGGGGGAGAAGGGAGGGACTTCCGTCTGGGCGTTTGTGTCAACGTGAGTACCGGCTGTTTAATATTTGGACTGTGTATGGCTATGAATCCAACGGGGATTGTGAAGGAAAAAAGCTTGAATTGTGACAGCGAAAAGTGCCTCATGAGCGCTTATAAAAGTCAACAATTGAAGAGGAGAATCCAGCGAAGGGATTGGGAGCGGATAAAAGCGAAATTGAAATTAATACCATTCTCAAAGCTGGAGATCTCCGGGCATGGCATGAAAGGAAGACGGCTTACAGCACAGGAACTGAAAGAGTTAATAGCGACCCGAAGGAGGAGGGGAAGAAGCCGGAGGCAAGAGAAAAACAGAGGAAGCCCCTCCCGTCACTGAGAGGGGAAAAGTAACCAGCGCGTTAAAGAAGCGGTTCTGAATGTGCCCTGAAGAGACTTTTTAACAGAAATTCAAAGGAACATTACTAACAAATTAACATAGAAAGTAACTGGAATGGAAAAAAGATGTTTGACAACACGCAGAAGAAGCCTTTGATGATTGGACATTACTAACAGTTTAATCTAACAGTTAATACATCACTCAGCTTTCTCTTCCTCCCACTATATACCCTCCTTATCTTTCTTTTTAAGCGAAACTCCTCCCCTTTTTAGGGGAGTCAATAAAATATTTATACAAAAAAAAAAAAATAGAGTCCTCGCTCCTAACTCACAAGAAGTACTGGGTAGTGAAGAGGGGAGAGTTACTACAGCTCCATGCTGTTGTATCTACACTCTGCACTCTCTGGTACTTAGTAGGGTGGACAGATTGGGCTCCTCTTTCTGCCTGACAGTACAGGGCAGCCAGCCTACCTCTCCCACTTTTCTCTAGGACTTTACAGATGGTGGATTTGGTTGCCGGTACATTATTTAAAAGTCATTTCCCTAGCCTTCTAAGAAAAAAGAGAGTTTATTCTCTCCCCCCCCCCCAATGTATTGTATAACTGGCTATTGTAATGAAGGTGGAAACTGTGCTGGAAAGATCATCTCGGGTTGGGAGAAGGGGGCAGCAGCAATCGATGCATTTGACGCAAATGCTTCTTAACTTAGGAATTTCACAGTTTGTTTCAAGTAAGCATTACGGAAGCTCGGTCGTTCTCCCTAAAGGAGACAGTGTGCTTGAGATACCACCACACATCGTTGTCATTAGTTTTATTTAGGGGCCTGGAGATCTCCTGCTTTTACACGTGATGTTATATATTGAGACTAAGCCATTCTTTTTTTTTTTTGTAAACATTTTATTTTTAGGATATATTCAACAAAGTCCAACATTTGTATAACAATTCTTATCCCTCTATATCCCCCCCCTCCCTCCCCCCCCATGTATGGCTTCCCACAGTGCTACAACCTTCTGCATAATTCTTGTTACTCTTTTCTCCTCTTTATCTCTACATATTCAACAGATAACTTATTTTTCACTAACGTCTTAGTACTCCTCTTTTCTCTCTTTATGTTACCAATTTTCCACACTGGGAAGGTAACAGCATTCCGTGCGCCTTGGCGTTTAGTCATGCTGGCCAAATGAGCACGGAAACGTCTTCGGACAGCGCTGGCTCTTTGGCTTTGAAATGGAGATGAGCACCGCAACCCTAGAGTCGGATTCGACTGGCTTTCGAGCAAGGGAACCTTTACCTTTGCCGGAGACTTAAATTGCCTCGACTGGAACACTGTGAAAATCTGGAGTGGCAGGCCAATGCGAAAGGACCTGTGTCTCCCTCTCCACCCTGAAGATGAGTGATTCCCCTCCCCCCTTTAAAAAAAGGCAATAAAATATTGCTATATCACCGGGGCACTGAAGCAATAATAGTCTTGGTGAGTTCTCTGAATTCCCAGATTCTTTCTCTCTCTCTCTCTCTTTTTAAAGTAAGTATCTATACTCTTCCCTGGTGAAGATATGCCTTCTACCTTATATCTCTGTGAGGGAGTGGAACTGAGACTTTTTTTTTAAGATGAAAGCTGGGACTTCAGAGAACCTGGGAAGAATATTGCTCCAGTGCTCCAGTGATCTGGCGATATTTTATTGCTGGTTTTTAAAAGCCATAGGACCATGAAACTGACCAGATTGTGTGTGTGGGGGAGTGGCGGACAGTGAAAAAGACCTGTGCTATCTACTTCTGGTCAGTTTCCTGGTCGCCTGGTTTTCTGGTCAGTTTCATCGTAGCCAGGCGGACCAGAATAGCCTGCCTGTGTGCAGGCAGATTCCTCAGCATTCGATTGCTAATCTTGCACACTTAAATCATTTTAAAAAGGAGTCACGAAGCCCCAGGTGGAGGGAAGGGGCAAGGCAGGAGGGGGGCGTGGAATCAATTGGGGAGGCTGGATGTGGGCTTGGGTGGGCATCAATGGGCAGCAACCTCCCCCCCCCACACACACACCTGAAGAGAACATTTCCACACATTGAGTGGAGCTGACTTAGAATCAGCTTGAGAAAAGGCCTCATAGTAAAAAGAGAGAGAGAGAGACTGGAGGCCACTGAGGTGTATCAAGGGAGCTGAACAGAGGATATGGTTGATCAGCAGTACTGGTATAACTAATAAAGTTGCCAAAGACCATTGTGTTGAGCTTCATTATCAATTGCCGTTCAGCAGTCTCTCTGTCTACTCTCCCTTTGAAATTCCTTTGTAAGACTACTGCAGTTCTCTTACAATGCATCCACCTGGACTGAATCGAGACCTAGGTTTCCCGTCTCATTACCAATGCTGATTTCTTCACGCGTAACCTTCTACATAGCTCACCTAAATCCAATCATACCTGCTATTGTCATTTCACCCGCTATTATCATTGGCCTGCTAATGTCATTCGGCATCTGAAATCACTCCACTTTCCAATAAATAGGACAGATGGACTCCCGTTCTAGCTGTATCTGAAGAAGTGAGCCAGTGACTCACAAAAGCGCCTACCCTGCCACATATTTTGTTAGTTTTTAAGGGGCTACTGGAGACTCTTGCTCTTTTCTACTGCTACAGACGGACTAACACGGCTACCCGTCTTGATTTACCTAATGGAAGTGCAAGTAAAAGATTCGAGATTGCTCCTGTCGTTTATTCGATAGCATTTTAATTTTCAACATTTGTGGGTTAACTGATGATATCTGTAAGAAAAAGGTCTCTCGGCATCTGGCAAAACGAAACCTTGCCATCTCAAGGATCGCGTCTCTGTGCACTAAAAATGGAAGTATATCGGCGCTGTGAATCTATTCACTTGTTGCAAATTGTTCACATTTCCCCCCCTTTTTTTGTCTTCTTGGCCAAGGTGCAGGCGAGAGGGGCAGGTTTTCCAGAAATACTACATCAAATGGTGGAAGGCAGGAGGAGGAAAGAAGAATTCATGGCACAGAGGTGCACATTAGTTAAAAGCGCATCGTTATGTGGCATCACTCCTTGCTTTCATAGACAGAAGGATCTCTTTGAACTATTCAATGGGAAAAGACCCACATGTGGCTCTAGGGCTAGAGTTAATATGGTAATCCCACGACAGCACTGGACACAGAGCGACGCTAATTAAAAGATGGAGGAATGAAAGACTCTGTGTGTGTGTGTGTGTGTGTGTGTGTGTGTGAGAGAGAGAGAGAGAGAGAAAGAGAGAGAGAGTATGCACACATCTGCGTACATAACAGAAATCTACCATATATATTTCACAGGTATCTTGCAGGGTTCTCTATATTCATCAGTGGGCCTGCCAATCACTTTCCTTTAGAAGCCTACATTGTTGCCCTCTCTTTGGGAGGCCCAATCACCTTCTTCCGCTGTTTTTATCTCAAGCACTCCATTGGCTGCGTTATCACAGACTTTGAGACCCCAAGCCTTCAGAAGTCATTTAAGGCTCTCTGACTCTCAAGGCCGTAACTGGATTCAAATGGAAGAAATTGAGATGAGAAAGGTCTAAGCTCGGGCAGCGGTGGCTCTTGAAGGAAATGTGGAAATTGCGGCTTTGAAGAGAGACGTCTCCTCTCCAGGCTGTACGTGCTTCCAGTTTCTGCAAATTCAGCGTATTTCGGTAAACTGCCCCCTGACATATCTTCCTTGAGTACTGACGGGCAGTAGATGCCGGATGAACAGAAGGAAACACTTCTTTACACAGAGTGTGATTAAAATGTGGAATTTGCTGCCGGAGGATGTAGTGATGGCCATGGGCATAGACAGCTTTAAAGGAGGATAGGATAGATTCACAAAAGATCGGTCTGTCAGGGGCTGTTAGCCGTGGTGACCAAAGGGAGCCTCTATGTTCAGAGGCAGAAAACCTCCGGCTCCCAGAGTCAGGAGGCAACATCAGGGGAAGGCCTTGGCCTCTATGCCCTGCTGTTGGCCTTCCAGAGGAACTGGCTGGCCACTGGGTGAGACGGACCACTGGTCTGATTCACGCAGGGCTCATCTTGAGTTCTTGGTTAATGTCTCTAAGATTATGGATCCTGACAAGCAAAGGAACACAGCTGCTGTGCAAGGAGGTCATTTTAATCAGAGGTAGTCGCTTCTGACACTGAAGTCCTCCACACACATTATTTGACAGAGGGTTGTTAACCTCCAGGTACAGCCTGGAGTTCCCCTGGAACTGCAACTGATCTTCAGACTAGAGAGATCAGCTCCCCTGGAGAAAATGGTCGCTTCAGAGGACTGACATAATGGTATTCCATCCCTGCTGAGTTCCCTCCTCTCCCCACACTCCGACCTACCCAGGCTTTGCCCCCAGATCTACAGGAATTTCCTGGCAACAGAGCTGCTGCCTCCTCTTCCTCCTTCCTCCCCTCCTCCTCCTCCTTCCTCCTCCTCCTCCTCCTCCTTGCTCCAAGAGACAATGGACTATGCGGATCCTAGCCCGCTCCAATCAGGGGGCTAGGTTCCTGGCCCAGAAGCCAATGGGATTCTCGGCCACTGTAAATAACCTATTGGGAAGTGGGGGTGTGTTTTGGGTGGCGGTTTCTTGGGGAATATAAGCCGGCCTGCGAGCCGGCCAAAGTTGTCTTGTTCCTGACTGAATAAAGTACACTTTGCTGAAATCACTTGATACACTACATGAGTCACACCGTTGGTCTATCTGTTGGGGAAAATAGTCAAAATACTGAAATACTTTGCAATGGATCTTTGCTTAACTGGAGAGGAGACATTTCTTTCTGTTTAAAAAGCTTTATTTCTAAGGGTAAAAGGTACACAGGAAACCGACAAAATAACAAACATATTTAGACCTAGCTTGTCACATCTTACTGCCATAAAGCATGGCCGCACAACAAGAACACAACAATGGTGCATCTGCTTCTTCTTGACCCCTAGAAAGGAAGTCACCTGAAACCAGTAACCAATCAGTACCATTAACATTCGTAGGCTTTTCTTGCATTGGCTGTCTGCCAGGTTTCCCTTCCAGGTCAGTCAAAACCAGTGGTGGTGAACCTATGGCACGGGTGCCAGAGGTGGCACTCAGAGCCCTCTCTGTGGGCACGTGTGCCATCGCCCCGGCCAGGCCCAGACCATCATTAAAGTGTCGCATTCTCTGCCAAATAATTTTAAGTAAATGAAAGCATTTGGGATTGCTTTCCTTACTTTGTTTGGATCATCTTAAGTTAATGTATGAGTTGTTTTTTCTAAAGTAAAACCTCGGTATTCAGGTTAAATTGCCGTGTTGGCACTTTGCGATAAATAAGTGGGTTTTGGGGCACAGTTTGGGCACTCGGTCTCCAAAAGGTTCGCCATCATTGGTCTAAACGATAGTAGAGATGGTAAACAAGTTAGGCCTATAATGGCTGGGATCTGAGACCTTGCAACCCATACATTTCCAACACTCTCAAGGTAAGTATTGTCTACTCTGACTCAGGTGGAAGTCTTTCACATCGCCTACTGGTGGTGGAAAGTGTGGTCAAGTCACAGTCACCTTACGGCAACCCCGTACGGTTCTCAGGGCAAGCAAGGAACAGAACTGGTTGCGATTGGCTGCCTCTGTGTTGCAACCCGAGACTTCCTTGGTGGTCTCCCATCCAAGTACTAACCAGAGCTTTCCCCCAGGTGAGGGCACACCACCTACCACCGTAACTGGAGATGCTGGGGATTGTACCTGGGACTTTCTGCATGCCGAGCAGATGTTCTGCTCCTGAGCCAGAGGTCTTTCCTCAATGAAGCCGCCTTATGCTGAGACAGACTATTGGTCTATCGAGGTCAAGACTGTCTACTCAGATTGGCAGTGGCTCTCCAGGATTTGGGGCAGAGGCCTTTCCCACTGTCTCCCTCCAAACCCTTTTAACGGAAGACGATCCAAGCCCTGATTGCATTGTGAATTGTGAAACTCAAAGGGGTTGCCGGGGTGGTGGGGAGGGGGGGAGGTCTGGAATGGAAGGAAAAAATGACCTCCAGGGGGTTAAAAAAAAAAGATGGCCTGGGTGGATATATGATGTCACAGGTCCCTCGGTGTATGTATCCCGTTATCTGCCAATTAGATTAATCCCTCCCGAGTGCAATTTGTTGCCGTGGGGGGGAATTAAGTTTCCCGCAACAAGACCAGTGAATTTCCTTCCTCCCTGGCCTCGCTACATACAGTATCGCTATCTGGAGATCAAAGCTCACTGGAAAGTTAGTAAATAGAATATTCTCAGCTTTGTTGCATGCAGAACCGGCCTCGGACGCGTACACCCTCCAGAGGAAAACGTATCCTCGGGGCGCCGTCCCCTTAACACAAGGCGCAGATTTCAGGGACAGCTTGGCAAAAATATTTTCCCTTTTGTTCCGTCTCGGAGTTACTCCTGTGTTTTATATTTTTTCTCTCCCCCCCCCCTGTGGGTGATGAAGGCTCTTTTCTCTCCCCCACCCCCGACTCCTGGACCGGCTCAATAGCCGCCCTGAGCAGGTAATATATAACCAAGCTCATTGTGATGCTAAAGAGTTCTATTTAGCTGTATTTAAACTGGATACGGTGACTCCCGCGCGGTGACCTTTCACTCCTGGGAAGTAGTTTTAAATTCAATCCGCGGTAAAGGGAAAAATCCTTCCAATTCATTGGCTGTGAAAGGTCACAAGTGTGCTATGTTTCGATGCTATCGGCCCCTTTAGTGGCTTCTTCGGTTCTCAATATACATGAGCCTCCAGGGCCGCCTGAATCGGCCCTTTGTCTCCGCCGCGAGGAGCTGCAAAGGAGCCTGAGAAAAGCAGGACGTCAGGAAAAGATACCTGGCAAAGAGGGCCCTGGCCGGAGGAGAGAGGCAGCAGCCAGCAGGGCGCATGATCCGTGAGGCAGGGGGTCCCGGTTCAGTCTCTGGCACTGCCACCGAGAAAAGGGTCTGGGGTCGAAAGGCTGGCCGGCTCCCTCTGCCTGTCACGTGCTGCTGCCCGCCAGCCGGCATAAAGGAGAATAGATTAGTGGGTCAGTGGTGTGACTCAAATGGATGTCCAGGGAGGGAGTGGGGCGTGTCCGAGGGCTCCCAGCCTCGAGGTGGGCCCTGAAGTTTTCTTGGAATTATGTCTAAAGTTGGCCACCCTCAAGACCTTGGCCCTCCCAACCAGTATTGCCTCTGTTAAATAGTGGGTTTAACATGGCAGAGGTGAAGGCAGAGTGATTTCAGCAAGCATCAGTGTTATGTATTGGGCCTGAACCATTTCAGGTATGTCACACCAGAGACTGGCTGAGCTTGGAGCACAAGAACAAGGATTCGCCCAGAGAGCCTATGAGGTGGTTTTCGGAAACACAGCTGAAGTCTTTTTGAAATCTATATGCAATACTGAGATGTGTTGATGGTGACATGAGGTATTTAATTGTTAGGAGGAGGAGGAGGATATTGGAATTATACACCGCCCTTCACTTGGGAGTCTCAGAGCGGCTTACAGTCTCCTTTCCCTTCCCCTCCCCACAACAGACACCCTGTGAGGTAGGTGTGGCTGAGAGAGATCTTTCCAGAACTGCTCTTGAGAGAACAGCTCTGAGAGATCTGTGACTGACCCAAGGTCGCCCAGCTGCTGCATGTGGAGGAGTGGGGAATCAAACCCGGTTCTCCCAGATTAGAGTCTGCACACTTAACCACGACACCAAACTGCCTCTGCCCACGCGGTCTGGGGCTCTCAGCAAGGGCCCCTGGGTCTTGATTCCCCACCTCTGACCTTGGCTCCACCGCCATCTACAATTCCTGACTCCCATGGCATGAGAGCGTGCTGGAGCGATCAGACAGGGGAAAGTCCATCCGTGGCCTGTCGCAACCCGTTAACTACCAGATTTCCCCCGGTGTCTTTAACTCTGCCGGATGTTGTCTGATCACACCCTTTAAATCCGCCTGGCATTCGCACCTAGGTCAGATCTAATTGTGGATATAATCACAGCCCCTGCTAAGCTTCTGAGATCTGACGACATCAGCATCCAGGTTAGGGCACTGCAAAGGTACATACTAGCAAATCAAATGCCGGACAGGCAAGTTACTTCTTATACCAGGGAGATGTCTCTGCTCTCAGTCTGCCCCATCCCTCGTAGGATGCCTGCCATTTAAAAAAAGTAAAGAAATATTGTGGCAGCCCTAATAGTCCAGGCCGGCCTGATCTTGCCAGAGCTTGGAGTCTAAGCAGAGCTGACCATGGTTAGTCCTTGGATGGGAGACCATCAAGGAAGCCCTGGGTTGCTACACAGAGGCAGGCCATGGCAAACCACCTCTGCATGTCTCTTGCCTTGAACACCCTTGCAACTGGACAGCATTTTCTGCCACCACCAAAGAAGTATTTCCTTTTGTCTGGCTTGGACCTCTTTCCCAACCACTTTCCCAACTGGAGAGCCAGTTTGGTGTAGTGGTTAAGCGTGTGGACTCTAATCTGGGAGAACCGGGTTTGATTCCCCCACTCCTCCACTCGCACCTGCTGATGTGACCTTGGGTCAGTCACAAGCTCTGGCACAGCTGTCCTTGAAAAAGAGCATTTTTTAAAGAGCAGTTTGTGTCAGAGTTCTCTCAGCCCCACCCACCTCACAGGGTGTCTGTTGTGGGGAGGGGAAGGGAAAGGAGTTTGTAAGCCGCTCTGAGACTCCAAGTGAAGGGCGGGGTATAAATCCAATCTCTTCTCTTCTTCTTCTTCTTCTTCCTTGGGTGCCCCCAAGTTCTGAAATCACAGGAGAGAGAGAAGTTCTCTCTATCCACTCTCTCCACCTCGGGCACAATATTGTGAACCTCTATACCCTCTACGACTTTATAAACCGTGACCATCTAACCTTTACATCTGGTCATTGTCACCTTTAGAGTTAACCCTGACCACCCCCGAGATAGTCCAAATTTTTCAGCCTGTGAGCAGCAGAACAGAGGAGCTTCTGAACACATACATATTTTCTAAAATGGGCCCTCCTCGATATATACAACATGGCAGAGTCCAAAGCCTGCGTCTTTGCCTGTGGTTCAGTTGCCCCCGTGAAGCCTTCAGAAATTCCCATGTCCACTTTGTGGAAGGTCAGGTCAGCAGGTCGTCCCTTGGACCTCTGCAGAGGCAGCTCTGCTGTTTAAATATCCCAGGATTCCATATTAAATTCCTTTTTGCGCTCCATTCATTTATAAAGATCACCCTTGTAAGACCACCGTGCTCAGCAAGAGACTTGGATTACGGCTGCCTGCGGCAAGTCTAAACTTGCACGTTCAAAGTTAGGGGAAAAAACAGAGTTACTGTAAGTTTAGCATTCATAAATTAATGTTCCCCTTTGGCTCCCGTCTTTGCCCTTGCGACTTCTGCCTTCCTCTCCCAGATGCCCAAAGAAAGTCCCATTGTATGTGGGAATGTCTGAGAGTTCACATATATTCACCAGAAATGACATATCCAGTGACTTCTGGCTTACACTGTGATATGTCAAAAGTATGTAGACAAATCTCTCGAGCTTTGAACACAAGAAGCCATCTTCTCTATTGATTTCGGTGGCAATCTTGTTTTAAAATAAGGGCGATGAGGTTTTCCTTCCTCAAAATTTGGGGTGGGAATAGACTGCCTAAAGAGCTTGCAGAACAACTGCAAATCATTACAGGTACAAAAATCCTATAAAGTCAAGAAGCACTGTAGAAAACAACAACAACTACCACTACTACTATTTTGTTGGCATCAAACAGTGGGGTTAAACACGATGTTTTACAGGCAAAGGACCAAGCTGAGTTTAAAAAAACCCCAAGCCTTCAGTGATCATGTAACTATGCCCCAAGTGACTGATCTCAAATATTCTTGATTAGCACACACACATTTTTTTGTAATTCCTGTTGGGTTAGAGCAAATAGGGTTTTACTAGACATGTGGTTCAAAAGAGTTTTCCTGTGACCCCGGTCACATGGAGAATTAGGTACGCAGAGGGGACGGATTAAGGGCGGATCATACCGGCGCGATCAGACGCCAACATCTGGCAAGCGTCGCGCACCCGCCCCTAACCTGTCGCATCCGGCTGAAAATGCAGATCGAAAAGGTACTAGGGAAAGTGGAGTACCTACCAGAAGATCTGCAGCAATGGCAGGCGTGGGATCGCGGACGCGCCAGCAGCCCGTAGCATCCTGCAGCCTTCTGTGACCCGCGCATGCGCACTAACATGGGACCGCCGTGTTGCCTCGCTGGGACTACGCCGTTGCCCCCCCAGTGTGATCGGACGGAGGGAGAACGGAGCCGCGGGGGAGTGTAAGATCACGCTCCTGTGCTTCTTTTAGCTCCACATCTAATATGCCTCCCTTCCCCAACGGATTTTCCCGCTCGTGTGACCGGGGCCCTGTGTCTGTTAGATGGCTCACTGTGGACTTAATGGCTTCCAAAAGAGCATAATGTCATGGATATGGCCAGGAATATAAGGAAACTGTTGCTGGTCTTGACTAAAAAAAAATTCACGGAAGATGATTTTGCAGGCCAGAAAAAAGGGCAGGCCTGGACTCTTTGCTAAGCATGCCATGTCGAGACTCCAAAGGCCCTGAACAAAATAGCTTTGGAGAGGGGTAAGAAACAAAGGAGTAACAAAATAATATGGCCTTTGGAAGATTAGGAATAGCATAATATGAGGAGGAGGAGGAGAAGAAGGAGAAGAAGGAGAAGGAGAAGAAGAAGAAGAGGAAGAGGAAGAAAAAGAAGATGAAGAAAAAGAAGAGGAGGAGGAGATTGGATTCATATCCCACACTTCACTCGGAGTCTCAGAGTGGCTTACAAACTCCTTTCCCTTCCCCTCCCCAGAACTGGGGCTGAGAGAGCACTTTCCAGAACTGTCCTGGAAAGAACAGCTCTGACAGAACTATGGCTTGCCCAAGGTCATCCAGCAGCTGCAAGTGGAGGAGTGGGGAATCAAACCCGGTTCTCCCAGATTAGAGTGTGCGCACTTCACCACTACACCAAACTGGCTCTCAATAGATATATCAATAGATATAATCTTTGTTGGGGCCCAGGTGCAAGCAAAAGTGTCTGAGGATACCTAGAAGTGATGATGCAGTTCAAAGATGGGGTGCATTGGCTGGGATTCAGTGGACGGTCATGTGTACGAGAAACCTCTAATTCCTATTTTAGATATTCTCTGTTATGAGAAAAAGTAGCAGGAACCAACTGTTATGGTTTTTATATACTGAAAGAAGACATATGAAAATGGATAACTTCCTGAAATGCTGATCGCCACGTTGTGCACTTCACCACTACACCAAACTGGCTCTCAATAGATATATCAATAGATATAATCTTTGTTGGGGCCCAGGTGCGAGCAAAAGTGTCTGAGGATACCTAGAATGTCCAACCAAGTCTAGAAGTGATGATGCAGTTCAAAGATGGGGTGCATTGGCTGGGATTCAGTGGTCATGTGTACGAGAAACCTCTAATTCCTATTTTAGATATTCTCTGTTATGAGAAAAAGTAGCAGGAACCAACTGTTATGGTTTTTATATACTGAAAGAAGACATATGAAAATGGATAACTTCCTGAAATGCTGATCGCCACGTTGGGGTCAGGAAGCAATTATTCCTCCAGGCCAGCTTGGCTGGAGATCCTGGAGGCGTTTCGTCATCTTTTGGGCCTGGAACAGCAGTCACTGCAGGTGTGGGGGAGGGAGGGATTTGTGAATTCCCTGCATTGTGCAGGGGGTTGGACGAGATGACCCTGGAGGTCACTTCCAACTCTATGATTGTATCGTTCTATAAGATAGCCAAGAATGTGAGTAATATCAGGTGGAACGGCTAGCCATTGTTGGAATCCCCCACCCTCTGCTCTGGTTGCCCACCACCATAAAGTTCCTGGCGATTCCTAGAGCTACCCTATGTCACTTCCGGTACTTTACTGGAAGAGCCATGATCAATGCTCCCTCTAAGCTGTGGAGTCTTGTGAGCAAAAATTCTCCTTTGTGAGCTGCTGGCATTAAGGTTGTGAGTGAGCGATTTGGCTACTGCACAAATTAGTTTGCGCTGGAGCCCTCCTTCCTGAGCTACGACAAAAACATGTGAGCTGGAGGCTAAGAAACCGTGAGCTGGCTCACACTAACTCAGCTTAGAGGGAACACTGGCCATGATGCTGCGGGTGGCACGACAGGGGCTTTTAACTCTTTCCCTTTATTTTTCTCCTGCTGTGGGCCATGGGAACAGTGGGTGGGGGATTCCCCCCCACCCAACTGGGGGCTTAGCAGCCCTATGCCTAGGGGTGCTTAAGTCATGCCTGTATTTGAGTCAGGCTGGACCACACTCACCTGGAACGATATGCACAGCACTAGAAACTGGCACCCCGTCATCAAAAGCATCAAAGATCTGGAGACTGCAGAAAAGAATTGTCATTGCTAGCACCTGGGCATTATCCCTAAGGGACCGAGAATTAAAAATCCTCTGCGATCCACTTGTCCTATGAACCACGCAGAAAAAACTATGTTTCACTTTCTCCAGGAAACTACTCAGACATCTGATCAGTGTCCTGTACCACAAACAGAAGCTGATCAAGGACAAAAATATCCGAAATGGACATTTCTACAAGGAATCAACCTCCTCGGCAAAATATCCACACACAAATAAAAAAGACAAGCCACATGCCATGCTCAGTTGGAACTGCTGAAAACAACAAAAACACCTTGAGTAAAATTTTGTTGGTCTTAAAGGTGCCACTGGACTCTAACTTTGTTCTTTTGCTTATAAGCAAGGACTGCTGGCGTATATACCAAATGTGCCGTAATGCGGTCCAGGAGTATACTTTTGTCCTTTCCGTAAAAAGGTAAAGGTTCCCTTGCTCGAAAGCCAGTCGAATCTGACTCTATGGTTGTGGTGCTCATCTCCGTTTCAAAGCCGAAGAGCCAGCGCTGTCCGAAGACGTTTCCGTGGTCATGTGGCCAGCATGCCTAAACACCAAGGTGCATGGAACGCTGTTACCTTCCCACTGAAGTGGTACCTATTTATCTACTTGCAATTTCTTGCTTTCGAACGGCTAGGTTGGCAGGAGCTGGAACTAGAGACGGGAGCTCACTCCGTCATGCGGCACACTCGGGTCTCGAACTGCTGAACTACCGACCTTCCACAGCCTGCAGTTCAGCATCTTGCCTTAAATCCTCGTTCAACCCTGTCCCCGAACTTACATTCTACACTACCCTCAAGTTCACCCCTGTAATTATCTCAGGGTATTTTTTGTTTCCACATTACATAGAGGTCACCCTGATTTTGCCCCACAGTTGTCCCAGGATAAAGGTAAAGGTAAAAGTTCCCTTGCTCGAAAGCCAGTCAAATCCGACTCTAGGGTTGTGGTGCTCATCTCTGTTTCAAAGCCAAAGAGCCAGCGCTGTCCAAAGACGTTTCCGTGGTCATGTGGCCGGCATTTCTAAACACCAAGGCGCACGGAACGCTGTTCCCTTCCCACCAAACTGGTACCTATTTATCTACTTGCACTTTCTTGCTTTCGAACTGCTAGGTTGGCAGGAGTCCCGGGATAAACGGATGCTGTTATAACCAGGGATAAATGTGAGGTATTATGTCGCGAGTTGAACTCTGATAAAAGCAGGGATGAGATCCGAGTACGGAAAGGACCTTTGAGTAACTTTTCTTTCACATGTGGATGGCCTTCTCCCTGGGATTGGTGGCTATATGTTTTTAACACTGTCAGCAAGCCTCTTTCCTGGAGACACAGGAGGGGCAATCCTGGAAGCTGTTAACAAAGTGTGAAAAGGAGGCGGCCAGCGAAAGGTTAATCATATGGCTGTCCGCTAATGACCTCTCTAGGCCCCGGTTTTCAACCCTCCGCTACTTGTAAAGACCCATCACATGAGCAATTTCCTGTCCGAGGTTGCCTTTATGGAGAAAAATAAAAAGCCTGGCTTTATTGGGGGGGTGGGGGAAGAGCACACCCAGCAGGGGGTAAGGGGGGTTATTATTTTTAAGCTGATCTAAACACCTGGGCTTCCCAGTAGAGCCTATTAAACTTCCTCCATTATGTCTAAATATTTCACTAATTCCCAGCCCCAGAGTAGATTAGTGCATTAGTGGTTAAAGGAGGCAGAGAGATGAGGTGGAGGAGCATTGGCGGATAGTCTGTAATGGACTGGGGATGTGGAAGCAAGGGATGTGCACTCCGGTGCCGACTGATGCCACCCCCACTAAATCCTTCTTTGGTGTAGTCTGGTGTAGTGGGGAAGAGCCGCAGGACTCTAATCTGGAGGCTCCTGCATTGATTCCCCACTCCTCCACTTGAAGCCAGCTGGGTGACCTTGGGTCAGTCACAGCTCTCTCACTCAGCCCCTCCTACCTCACAGGGTGTCTGTTGTGGGGAGAGGAAGGGAAGGTGATTGTAAGGCACTCCTAGACTTCTTCGGGTAGTGGAGGGCCGGGTATGAAACCAGCTTTCCTTCAGATGCATCACCCTAGCTCGCAAAGCACACCTCCACATTCTGAACCCTGACAGACTAGAAATAGCAACAGCGCCTCCTCCTAGCACCAATGTGGCTCTTCTTCCTCTTCTTCCTCTTCTTCCTCTTCTTCTTCTTCTTCTTGACTGCACACATACGCTCCCGAACAACAGCAGTAGAAAATGAGCCTGTGAGGGACAGAGGCTACTGTTTTGCTTGTATTCTGTAGTGGAAAAGCGGTAATCACTATACCATGATGCAAGAGTGAATTCCACACATCAGTTGTCTGTAGAGATGTTCAAGCAGCCGTGTTTTTCTGACAGTGTGGTCCTAAGAAGAGTTACATCTCTGTCAGTCCACTGAACTCAGTGGGCTTAGACGAGAATAAGTTTGCTTCGGCTTGCGCTGGCAAAGTGCCAGAATACGGGCAGTCCCATCATACCGCTTGGGCAGTGCTCCCTCTAAGCTGTGGAGTCTTGTGAGCAAAAATTCTACTTTGTGAGCTACTGGCATTAAAGTTGTGAGCGAGCGATTTGGGTACTGCATAAATTAGTTTGCTCTGGAGCCCTCCTTCCTGAGCTAAGACAAAAATCTGTGAGCTGGAGGCTAAAAAACTGCGCGAGCTCACACTAGCTCAGCTTAGAGGGAACCAGGGCTATTTTGGGGCAGGAACGGAGTTCCGGCTGGCTCCCGAGTTGGCCACGCCCAGCAGGAACTCATTAGCATAATAGGCCACACCTAACAGCAGAAACTCATTAGGATTGGCTACATTAGGGGTGTGTGGTCTAACATGCAAAGAAGTTCCTGCTACAAAAAAAGCCCTGATTTGACGACAAAGTAAACAGAATAAGAAGCAAAAGGTGGGTGTGGCTGGATGACCACACTTCTGGTAACATGGGGTGTGTGGCCTAATATGCTAATGAGCTATGCTGTCATGGGTGTGGCCTAATATGCCAATGGATTTCTGCTGTTGGGTGTGGCCTATTATGCTAATGAGTTCCTGCTGGGCTTTTTCTACAAAAAAAGCCCTGGTGGGAACACTGCTCTTGGGTAAAAAGAGGTCTAACATCAATGGGTTCATGAGCATCTGGGCCCAACATTTGAAATCCATCGATTGCTCAGCACAGAGAGGAAAAGGTGATTGATGTCTAATTGTCAAGAGGCTGCACCGTAGCTCAACACTGGAGCATTGAAGTGTGTCCAGAAACAACTTGCAAACCAGAGCGGGTCACTAAGTACTGGCGAAACATGATCTGTCCATCCCCAATTACCAGCAGTCTTTTGAACCAGCTGAAGTGTCCAAACAGCGGGCGATTCTGCATCTAGCGTTTGCTCCACATTTTCTCAACTGGGAGGGAAAAGTGCAGCTCGAAAACAACACCCAAATACCCCTTAATGGCCATAAATCTATGCAGAAGGTACCATAAAACCCGATGATCAAAGAAAGCGAAAGCTGCACGGAGTAGGGAGGCTGCCATAAAACCCTGTGATCAAAGGAAGTGAAAGCAGCATGCGATGCAGAGCAGAACTTCTATTCTAGTGTGGGTTTCATAAAATGATGGAGGGAAAAGCCAGTGCGGAATCAGTGAGCTTTCGTGAGCGTGCACGCTTTTGCAAATACATTGGAGTGGAAGAGAGTCCACTGGCACTTTTAAGACCAACCGAAGGTGCCTGCACCCAAAAGCCCATACCCTGAATAAACCTTTGTTGGTCTTAAAGGTGCCCCCTGGACTCTAGCTCTGTTCCACTGCATCAGACCAGTACGGCTGACCACCTGAGCCTTACTCAGGTCTTGCCAACTGAGGGCCGTGGCTTCCTTGAGTTTTTAAAAAAAATTATTTAAGTTTTTCATAGCATAACAACAGTATAAAGTAAATTACAGGGCTTTTTTTGTAGAAAAAGCCCAGCAGGAACTCATTAGCATAATAGGCCACACCCAACAGCAGAAACTCATTAGCACATTAGGCCACACCCCTGACAGCACCACTCATTAGCATATTAGGCCGCACCCACATATTACCAGAAGTGTGCTCATCCAGCCACACCCACCTTTTGCTTCTTATTCTGTTTACCTTGTTTGTTGTCCAAACCAGGGCCTTTTTTGTAGCAGGAACTCCTTTGCATGTTAGGCCACACACCCCTAATGTAGCCAATCCTAATGAGTTTCTGCTGTTGGGTGTGCCCTGTTATGCTAATGAGTTCCTGCTGGGTGTGGCCAACTCAGGAGCCAGCTGGAACTCCGTTCCTGTGCGTTCCTGCCCAAAAATAGCCCTGGACTAAAATTACAATATCTTTTGAGTCTACTTTTCCAGCTTCTTATTAATCCATTTATACACGTTTAACCAATCCATCTCAGGTTGGGTCTTCTTCTTTGCCTGCTGCCTTCAACTCTTCCTGGCATGATTGTCTTTCCCAGTCAGTCTTGTCTTCTCATGGGGTGGCCAAAGTATGATAGCTTCAGTTTAGTCATTTTAGCTTCAAGGAAGAGTTTAGACTTGATTTGATCTAGAACCAACTTTTTTTAATGGATGTCCAAAGTATCCATACCAGGGGTCATTTCCTGCAGGAGTGCACAGGAGCGGAGCTCCGGCAGTAAGGAGCCCAGGGAGCAGGCACATGCAAGAAACCCCACCCCTGCTCCCAGCAGCTCTCATTCAGGACACAAGGAGCAAGAGGCAGCCACGTAAGTTGCAGAGCACCCCCCATCCCGCCTTCAGGTACAAGCTCTCCCTCCTTCCCTCCCCATAGCTAGCAATCCAAAACAGTCCAGTGGCACCTTTAAGACCAAGTTTTATTCAGGTACCAGCTCTCCCTCCTCTGCGAGGACAGATTTGCACGTCCCCCCCACAATAGCTCACAATCCAAAACAGTCCAGTGAAGCCTGAGCAGTGGGTGTTGCCTTCTGACACACTTCCGGTGATGTCAGGGGGTGTGGCATATGCAAATAAGTTATACTAATGAGCTCCTGCACCTCTTTTCCTACAAAATGACCCCTGCATAAAGCTCTCCAATTTGATGTAGAGGTTAAATGCACGGACTCTAATCTGGGAGAACCAGGTTTAATTCCCCACTCCTCCACTTGCAGCTGTTGGATGACCTTGGGTAGGCCATAGTTCTGGCAGAGCTGTTCTCTCCAGGACAGTTCTGTCAAGAGCTCTCTCAGCCCCGTCTACCTCTCAGTGTGTCTGTTGTGGGGAGGGGAAGGGAAAGGAGTTTGTAAGCTGCTCTGAGACTCCTCTGGGTAGTGAAAAGTGGGGTATAAATCCAGTCTCTTCTCCCTTCTTCTTCTCTTCTCTAACACCACAGTGCAAATGAATCAATTTTCTTCCTGTCAGCTTTCTTCAGTGTCTTTCACATCCACACGTAGTAATGGGGAATTAACTAGAATTTTACACTGGTGAGTTACTGCATATTCCTCCTAGGAAGCTTTGAGGTTAAGGGAAAGAATCCCCTCACCACACTGCCTTTGGAAAGCAAGAATGTCAGGGAGAGACCAGTAACTGGGCGCAATGTTCCCTCTAAGCTGTGGAGTCTTGTGAGCAAAAGTTCTACTTTGTGAGCTACTGGCATTAAAGTTGCGAGCGAGCAATTTGGCTACTGCATAAATTAGTTTGCTCTGGAGCCCTCCTTCCTGAGCCAAGACAAAAATGTGTGAGCTGGAGGCTAAACAACTGTGAGCTAGCTCACACCAACTCAGCTTAGAGGGAACACTGCTGGGCAGTGGTCAGCCTTCTCCCTGAGATGCTAGTCCTCTGAAGGCAGGGATCTTTATTGGCACTGTGATTATTTTTATGGAACATCCAGTCCTGTGATCCCCCCCCCCGTCTGCATTCAGAAATGGCACACTCTCATGAAGGCTGTGCCATAGGCGTAATCTTCGTGGGAGCGGCGGGGCTTCAGCTCCCCGCCAAAATTTTCAGGAAGGTGCTCAGCCTCCCCCGGGAGCCACCCTTGCTCCTAGCAAAAATAATGCCTCTTGCCCAGCCCCAGCCCCCCCGGGAAATTGGAAAGTCTACACCCTTGGGCTGTGCCATGCACAGTTCCTGATTCACACATTACAATCCCCAATACTTTTCAGCCTGTGGGCAACTTCCGAATTCTGTAACCGCAGAATGGCTACATGGGAGGCAGAACCAACCATGCAGAGAGAGGAAGCCCAAGCGGAGGGGCTAAGAAAAGTACATTTTAAAGATACACTTGGAAAGAGGAGTCACTGAGCGATTCTGCACTGGTGCTTCCCGCCGCCGTTTTACGAAACCCACGTTGGAGCAGAGATTCCCCTCTGCATTGCATGCTGCTTTCATTTCATTTGATCATCGGATTTTATGGTACCTCCACACTGCCGTGGGCCATGGTGGCTCAGAGGTTAAGACGTTGAGCTGTAGACTGGAAGGTCTGTAGTTTGGCAGTTTAAGACCCGAGTGCCGCGTGACGGAGTGAGCTCCCATCTATGGCCCCAGCCCCTGCCAACCTAGCAGTTTGAAAGCAAGAGATTGCAAATAGATAAATAGGTACCGCTTCGGTGGGAAGGTAACAGCATTCCGTGTGCCTCGGTGTTTAGTCATGCCGGCCGCATGACCACGGAAACGTCTTCGGGCAGTGCTGGCTCTTCAGCTTGGAAATGGAGATGAACACCGCCCCCTAGAGTCAGATTTGACTAGCTTTCGAACAAGCGGAACCTTTACCTTTACCTTTTACCATACTGCATGCCACTTTCGCTTTCTTTGATCATCGGCTTTTGTGGTACCTTCTGCATAGATTTATGACCATTCAGGGGTGACTTTGCCGTCAGTAGGGGAATTCCCCAAGGTTTTGAGCTGCACTTTTCCCTCCCAGTTTGAGAAAATATGGAAGGAATGGTAGATGCTGAATCGCCCAAAGAGAGAGAATAAAACCAGCACAGTAGTGGCAGCTGTTACTGAAACGTTATTTTAATCTGTATGGCCAATCAGATCTCAAATGGGCCGTCAGAAGGCCTACTGGGCAAGACTCCACCTGGCCCAACTTTCTTTCTAAAAATACTTGGTGGGCGCCATGGTGCCGCCGGGCACCATGTTGGGGACCCCTGCAATAGCAAGTTCTAGGTTTTTTTTTGGACCGCCTATGTCTGGGAGGCACGGAACTTCCAAAGCACGCCTGTACGAAGTCTATATCAGCCCTATGCCACACTGTGTCAGCTGTGTGAAGCCAATGGCCTCAGAGAACTGGAGCCCTCCTGCATGCCAGGATTGTGGGATCAGATTCTCGAAATGGTGAAGAGGATCTTCCTTGCACCTGTACACAATCAGCAACCAATTGCACCGGTAATGAGGAGCTGAATATTGCATTTATTCAATAGGTGCAGCTGCCAACCATAGGGCCCTCCTTCAACGCCCTTTCGTTACACCACTCCACATTTTGGCATCTGTATGCTTTTTTTTAAGCGCCTGGAAGCCTCTGCCTTCTTCGGAGTGGCTCGGAACGTTCTAGCAGCGCTTCATTTGCTTTCCCGGGCAAGTTGTTGACGAACATAGTCAAGAGAGGCCGAGCGCGAGAGAGAACAAACCGTGCAAGGGCCAACGTTGCCCCGCCAGTCGGCATCGTGCTGGAGGCTACAGCAGTGGCGCAGGCCCCTAATTAACGCCCCCCCCCCCAAGGCTTGCCTTGGGTCTCATTAAAAATCTTCTCCCTACCCCGCACTTAATTCCTCCTCCCACTCATTAACTGAACTCCTATTTTGTTGGCCGGTGGAGATGCGCAAAAAAAGTTTCTGAACCTTCAAATGGATTTTTTTTTAAGTGTGTTTTGATGGTCGAGCCCAGCCTCATTGCTATTTCCACAATGTCGAGTTTGAGCTTACGCTGATCGGCGGGACTTCGAAACGTGAAACAGTAAAAGGAGAGAGAGCGAGAGAGAGCGCTTTCTTCTCTTCACTCCCTCCAAACTCTCCCCCTCTCTTGTCCCCATCCCATTTACATCAAAACTTGGCCCAGATCAGATCTGCGTCCTGTGAATTAAAAATGGAACCACTCGTCCCCGTGGCCCCCCTCCCCCCACTTTACAAGGCCCTTTCCTGCATTCGGGTCTTATTGAGAGCTTTGCTTTTCCTGTTGCTTCAGATGAACTTCTTTTAAGGGTTTTTTTTTTATTTTAAAGTGGATGGCACTGGGGACTTGGGCTGGGGGGGGCTGGTTGTTTTTTAATGCTCCCCTTTCTGTTTCCAGATTGAGAGTCGGTGTGAAAAGAAGGGAGAGAGAGAGAGGCGGGAGAGAAAGGCCTGTTTGCGTCTGGAGGTAGAAAACCGCCTGCTCGCCAGCAGGTGCAGCGTCCCCAAACAGCTGTTTTACTGCTCTCGAGTTGAAACCTATCACGTTCCCCCCCCCTCCAGCCCAAGAGCCCTTCATTTAATCCTCTCCTGCAATTCACACTGTAATTGCTGGAGATCCAGACAGCTTGGGAAGGGGGGGGGAAGAACTTCATTTTATTATTACTATTCCCCCCCCCCCCTGCGCAAATAACAAGATCTTCGGGCAAATAAGGGACGAGGCCTTTTAATTAGTTTTGGAGACTTGGGGCACAATCTTCCCCGGGAGGGAGGGGGGAAACGTCTGCTGAGCGGACTTTGTTGAAATAAATGGGGAGTTTGCACATTCGTTTTGCAAGGGCTCCGGCTGGCAGAGGAGACGGATCGCAGTGGTAGGCAACTGTTGCCGGAGTCAGTCGCTCCAAGCAGGCTCTTTTTGTAGCAGGAACTCATTTGCATATTAAGCGACACACCCCTAATGTAGCCAATCCTCCAAGAGCTTACAGTAGCTCCTGTAAGAAGAGCTCTGTAAGCTCTTGGAGGATTGGCTACATTAGGGGGGTGCGGCCTAATATGCAAAGGAGTTCCTGCGACAAAAAGAGCCCAATATTTAATCATCTGAATTTTCAGCCCTCCCCCACAAACACTCAATTGGGATAACATTTAAAAGATGGCCTCAGTGCTGTGTATCCGTCACACGTGCATGCAAGGGATTGTGCAAGCACAGTGGGTTGTTTTTTTTTAATTGCTGAACTATGGTCCTCCCAAAAATGGCACTGCAAGCTGCTTTGGAAATTATAAAGGAGCAATGCTGATTGATCAAAGTCATGCTTGGGGGTGCATCGCGCACAGGAGTATGCTTCTGTCGACATACAAAAACACAGTTAATAAAACATGCATATTAACAGAGAGCCAGTTTGGTGTAGTGGTTAAGTGCGCGGACTCTAATCTGGGAGAACTGGGTTTGATTCCCCACTCCTCCACATGCAGCAGCTGGTGTGACCTTGGGTCAGTCACAAGTTCTCTCAGAGCTGTCCTCTCAAGAGCAATTCTTGAAAGAGCTCTCTCAGCCCCACCTACTTCACAGGGTGTCTGTTGTGGGGAGGGGAAGGGAAAGGAGATTGTAAGCCGCTCTGAGACTCCAAGGGAAGGGCAGGATATAAGTCCAATCTCTTCTTCTATTCTTCATGTCATAGACCAAAGAAGGCAACCTGGAAAAGGGCCCTCTCGGTTGTGGTGCTGAAA
Source organism: Gekko japonicus (assembly GCF_001447785.1). Classification (NCBI taxonomy): domain Eukaryota; kingdom Metazoa; phylum Chordata; class Lepidosauria; order Squamata; family Gekkonidae; genus Gekko; species Gekko japonicus. Next base: position 185,677 of record NW_015160862.1, on the reverse strand, counting down.
CTTTGGAAATCCCCCCCCAAGGAGACCACCAGGGGTTAAGACTTTTTTGTTTCCTGATAACTATTACTGGCCCTCCTCCCTGGTTGTGTTATGTGCATTTTAATGGTTTTATTGAATTGTTTAACCCAGGCTAGACCGATCTTGTCATATCTTGAAAGCTCAACAGGGTCAGCCCTCGTCAGTATTTGGATGGGAAACCACCAAGTCCAGGGTTGCAACACAGAACCAGGCAATGGCAAAGAGGAGGAGGAGGAGGAGAGATTGGATTTATACCCCGCCCTTCACTCAGAGTCTCAGAATGGCTTACAAGTTACAATCCCCTTCCCTTCCTCTCTCCACAACAGACACCCTGTGAGGTAGGTGGGGCTGAGAGAGCTCTTTCGAGGACTGCTCTTGAGAGAACAGCTCTGAGTGAATGTGTGACTGAGCCAAGGCCACACCAGCAGCTGCATGTGGAGAAGTGGGGAATCAAACCCGGTTCTCCCAGATTAGAGTCTGCTGCTCCTAACCATTACACAAAACTACCTCTGTTCCTGTCTTGCCTTGAAAACTCTACAGGGTTTGTTTACTAGTATTCCTTTTCCATAGTTCTGTGAAAGGGGCACCCTCCACACCCTAGTAAAACTACAATTCCCAGGATTCTTTGGGGAAATCCATGACAAAGCTGTATAAAAATATGTCTAAATAGTATCGGTATGCCATACTCTTGTTCATCTAGAGTTGCCAGCACTGGATTAAGAATTACCTAGAGATTTGGGGGGGGGGAGTGGAGCCTGGGGAGAGTTGGGTTTGAGGAGAGGGACCTCAGTGGGGTACAATCAGGGCCGGCTCACTCACTAGGCGAACTAGGCGATCACCTAGAGTGGGCCCGCCCTTAGGGGCGCCAAGCTGCACCCGGCCTCGTACTCTGGGAGTTTCTTGATTATTTGTGTTTTTCATTCTTCCTAAAATGCATTTATTTTTGAAAATTGGTGGGCGCATGGGGGGGGGGCGCCAGAAGGGATCCTCGCCTAGGGTGCAAAATAAGCTGGGGCCGGCCCTGGGTACAATGCCATAGAGTCCACCCTCTAAAGCAGCCATTTTCTCTACGGGAACTGATCTCTGCAGTCTGGAGATGAACCGTAAAGACGGGAGATCTCCAGGCCCCACCTGGAAGCTGGCAAGCTGACTTGTCACAGCGACCGGCCCCGGAGTAGCCTTGAAGGAAGCACTGCAGCCCAGACTTAGTCCTCCAACTGCAAAATGAAACAGAGGAAGCACTGCAGACAGGATTTACCTTGATCAGAGTGAACACTTTTGATCAGAATCACCCGCCAGTATAATATGCACATTCACAAGTACAGAAGGACCGCCTTATCTGTCTTCAAACTAGTTAAAGATGGCCTCTGAGCAATTGAGCTCCTGAGGCCACCGACAAATAACCGTCTTGAACGATAGAATAATCCCTCAACGCACAGGGACAACCAGCAATATAAACACTGCAGTGAAAGAGCAGCCCAGGACAGGTGTCTTGAAAGCCGGCAAGCGGTTGCTCTGTCCGCCGATCCTCCTCTATCTAAAGAGAATGCTGAATTCCTAGGAAGGGCTCCATTCATGATCAGTGAATACATAAGGCCAAACGTAAACTGCATCCACACCTTAAGCCAGGAGTGTCAAACATGAAGCCCGGGGGCCAGATCAGGCCCGCAGTGGAATTAGCTGTCTTCTGCTTCTTCTTCCAGTTCTGCTGCTGCTGCGTCGTCGTAGGTTTGCAGCTTACAGATACACATCTGAACAGCATCCTCAAGATTGCAGCAGCACAGACATTTTGATGCAGTAATTCAGAGCAAGAGGTGTCAGTGATCAGACACTGTTAAATAAACAAAATATTGCAAGAGTGCTAATGTTTTAAGCATGTTTTTATTTTAAGTAAATAAAACCCCTTTGTGTTTGTGTCCTTTATAAAGTTTATATCTCCGCTACCTGGCATTATATTCTATGACACACGTGGCCTGGCCCAACAAGGTCTCATTTATGTCAGATCCGGCCCTCATAACAAATGAGTTCGACACCCCTGCCTTAAGCATTTGTCCATAAACTCTGGTTTGTCTCCCAGATGTAATGAATATGGTTATTTTTTAGTGTTTGTAAACCTCAATTTGTTTCTTCCCTGCCTCATAAGGGTGTAAGAGGTGCCCTGTGGGATCAGACCATTTAATCCAGCATCCTATCTAGGGTTGCGAATCCCCAGTTTTGGGCAGGGGATCCCCCGCTTTGGAGCCCCTCCTCCCGCTTTAGAGCTATCAGAAAGCGGGGAGGGGGGAATAGCTGCTGGGTGCTCCATTATACCCTATGGACACCAGTTCCCTTAGGATATAATGGAGGATTGATCTGTGGGTCTCTGGGTCTCTGGAGGGTGTTTTTTGAGTTAGAGGCACCAAATTCTGAGCATAGCTGCTGGTGCCTCTCCTCAAACCCCTGCCCCAAGTTTCAAAAAGATTGAGCCAATTCTATGAGCCCCAGGAGAAGGTACCCCCATTCTCCATTATTCCCAATGGAGGGAAAACATTTAAAAGGAACGCAGTCCCTTTAAATGCGACGGCAGCTCATCCGGAACTTGCTTCGGTGTTCCCTCTCCTGGAACCTCCCTCCCCTCTCCAGGAGCCTCCTGGTAAGTCCCCCGCCTGCTTGTCGGCCTTACCTGGCAACCCTCTATTTCACTCGGTGGTGAACTATTTGCTCTGGAGGGCCAACAAACAGGACACGGAAGCCAAGGCCTACCTTCCCCTGATGTCACATCCTAGCAGTGGCATTCAGACTGCCTACCTCTGTATGCAAAGCTTCCCTTCTGGCCAGCCTGGCTAGCAGCACTGATGGACCTATCTATCCTCCATGAATCTGTCAAATCCCCGTCTTATGCTCGTGGCCATCACTACATTCACTGGCAATGAATGCCACAATTCAGTTTCTTGCTGCGTGAAGCAGCGTGTCCTTTTGTCCATCCTGATTCTATTGCGCACAACTTAATTGGGTCGCCTTGAGACAGGGTTGCCAGACATGGCCTGGCACCTGGTGGGAATCTGGGGGCGGGGACAGTGACTTCACTTCCAGGGGAAACCTGGAGGGGATGTCACGCCCCTCTAGGAATTGGCAGAAACTCTATAGTTTTTTCCAGTGATTCCTAGAGTAGCGGGGTGTCATTTCTGGGTCTTCCCAGGAAGTGACATCACACCATTGGCCTGATGGCGATTTTTGTTTGTTTATCTATTTGCTGTTGCACCAGGGGTCGTTTCGTAGAAAAAGAGCTAGGGGAACTCATTAGCATAACTCATTAGCATATGCCACACCCCCTGACATCACCGATAGTGTGTCATAAGGCCACACACCCTGACATCACCGGAAGTGTGTCATAAGGCCACACACCCCGTCCCCAACGGTCCCGGCCGCCACCGCCGGTCTTGCAGCTCCACTGCCGAGCCCCATGAGGGGCCCGGCGGTGGACCTGCAAGGCCGGTGGGAGTGCAAGGAAGCCCCGCGAAGGCCCTCCCTGGGCCCAGGCAGGCAGGGGTGGGGAGAGGCAGGGAGGAAGCAACTTACCCTCCCTCTTCTCCTGCCTCCTCCTGGCTGAATGAGGGCCGGAAGCGGGGGCAGCCGGAAGCAGGGGGCGGGGCTTCGTCATGTGCCCCGCCCCCCGTACCTCACCCGCGGGAACTGCGATCCCCTCTGAAATGACCTCTGTGTTGCACTCCTGGCTTTCCTCCACTCCACTGGAGCAGGAGAACCCAGAGACCATTAATTTCATAGGAGGAGGATGGCTAGCTTGCAGCTTCCCAACATTTTCTGCATGGCCCCAGGTCAGCCAGTTCGGTGTAGTGTTTAAGAATGGCAGACTCTAAACTGGAGAACCGGGTTTGATTTCCCACTCCTCCACGTGCAGCAAGCTGGGTAACCTTGGGTCAGCAACAGTTCGCTGAGAACTGTTCCCTCAAGAGCAGTTCTCGAAAGGTCTCTCAGCCCCACCTACCTCACAGAGTGTCTGTTGTGGGGAGAGGAAGGGAAGGAGATTGTAAGGAGATTGCTCCCGAGACTCCAAGTGAAGGGTGGGGTATAAATCCAATTCCTCCTCCTCCATCTTACAGTGATGTGCATTCCCTGGTCTCAACATTCTAAAAATGCACACAAACTCCACTGGGCTGGAAACCCCTGGCACAGGGGATCTATGACAAACACCTACCTTCCTTTAAGAACACTGGGAACTTGAAGGCAGAAAGCTAAAGGAAAGGAAGGAAGGAAAAATATAAGGAAAAGTAAAGCAATAGTTAACAAAAGACTCTTCTGTTTCCTTCCCATTCAGGCCCAGATAGGGTGGCCAACCACCAGGTTCTCCCAGAATTACAACTGATCTCCAAACTATAAATATCAGTCCCCTTAGAGGCATTGACAGCTAGGGTTACCAGCTGAATGCTGGCAACCAGTGGAAGCATTTGGCAGACGGAAAGTGGCATTCTGTGAGAACACGTGATGTTGTGACATCACTTCCGGTCTGTACCTGGAAATGACATCATGACACTCTAAGATTTCTCTCATCTCTATGCCTGCAGAAAAAAGTGCCCTGTCTTTCATAAGGGTTTATTGTGATGTTATTGACAAGATGAAAACCTTCAGCTGCCCACTTTCATACATTAAGCCTCTGTCTATTTTACAAGGCCAAGACATTTTTCTCTAGGTCTGTTGGCTACTCTAATCAGTATCCCTAACTGCAGTTTCTCCCCAAATGAATGGCAGCAAGAAAATCATAGTTTCCTGGATAACTGGAGAGCCAGTCTGGTGTAGTGGTTAAGTGCACGGACTCTAATCGGAGAACTGGGTTTGATTCCCCACTCCTCCACTTACAGCTGCTGGATGACCTTGGGCAAGCCATAGTTCTGTCAGAGCTGTTCTCTTAGGAGCAGTTCTCAAAAGAGCTCTCTCAACCCCACCTACCTCACTTGTATATATACAAGGTAGCATGCAAATGAGTGATTTTTAAAAAAAACAGATAAAAAGAATGTCAAGCTTGGTTTCTGGCTATCATATGTTTGGGCTCAACTGGGGGGGACAATATAGGTAATAAATATGTCAGAATTGGAGACTGATGTGGTAGAACCTGTATGACTTGCATCTTCGATCGATTTGACAACAGTATTTTCATGCCTTCATGTTTTGTTAACACATATTTCTTCACAGGGAAAGTGTTCCAACGCTTTTATCATTCTAGTTGCAGAAAAGGGCAACTAGAATGATAAAAGGGTTGGAACACTTTCCCTATGAAGAACGGTTAAAACGCTTGGGGCTCTTTAGCTTGGAGAAACAATGGCTGAGGGGTGACATGATCGAGGTTTATACGATTATGCATGGGATAGAGCAGGTAGAGAAAGAAGTACTTTTCTCCCTTTCTCACAATACAAGAACTCGTGGGCACTCCATGAAATTGCTGAGCAGTCGGGTTAGAACAGATAAAAGGAAGTTCTTCACCCAATGAGTGATGAACACATGGAATTCACTGCCACAGGAGGTGGCGGCGGCTAGAAGCATGGACGGCTTCAAGAGGGAATTAGATAAGCATATGGAGCAGAGGTCCATCAGTGGCTATTAGCCACAAGGTATAGTGATGCACTGTCTTCTTGGTGCTTGGGGGGGGGGCAACAGTGGGAGGGCTCCTAGTGTCCTGGCTCCACTGGTGGACCTCCTGAGGGCAACCTGGTATTTTCCGCCACTGTGTGTTAGACTAGATGGCCCATTGGCCTGATCCGATATTGGCTTCTCTTATGTTCTTAGACTGCTACTCGCCTTGTATGAATTTTGATAACAGAGTGAACACACAAGGGAAAACTTTCCTATCTGTAATTTTGTTATTAGAGTGCAGGGATAGTGTCCGATATCACAGGTAAGTCCTTTTAGCAGTCCTCTCTGCTGAGAGAGCCGCCTGGCCCATACAGTCCAAGTTACACGCCACTGCTTCCTCCAGACCAATCGCCAGGTCCAAAACCAACTTGTGTGTCCCCCCACCGCCTTCTGCAAAACTCTGGCTCCCCACCAATGTTCCCTCTAAGGTGGGGGGTCTTGTAAGCAAAAATTCTACTTTGTGAGCTCCTGGCATTAAGGTTGTGAGTGAGCGATTTGGCTGCTGCATAGATTACTTTGCTCTGGAGCCCCCTTCCCAGACTCCTGTTTTGCTGGGGCGTGGAGCCAGAGGAGAGAAGCGAGCGGGATGACGTTTGCAGATCCCCGGGGCAGCTTTCTCCCTCGCCCAAGGAAAGAGGGCAGTTGGCTTGCGGGCGCTTTTCTTTCGGAGCCCCAATGGACGGGTGGGCCGGCGTTGCTGCGCGGCTCCCGTCTCGGCCTCCTCCGGCCCTTCGCCTGCGGGATTCCAGGCCCCTCCCGGACTCTCCCACCACCTCCTCGTTTCGCCCGCCCTCTTTCTTTTCTTCCTCCCCCCTCCGTCCCCTCCCGAAGCCCCCGGGATGACACGGCCCATTGATGCGTCCCCTTCATTAGCATTTCAGCAGCCTGGCGCTGGAGCGCTGCGGAGACGATCCATCATGAGAAAGCTGAAGAATGCGCCCTATTTGCATGTTTCGGTGCCAGGACGCGGCTCGGCCCCCCCCCCTTCTCCACCCCCCCCCTTCGGCTGGTCATTGTGCCGTTTTCCCCCACCGGCCTTGCAACTTTCTCATGAAGGCTCCGACCTGATATTGGAGATTTTTGCCACCCTGTTGTGAAGGAAATGCTCCAAAGGTCAGTTTTGTTAGAAGTATTAAAAAAAAAGAAAAAAAGAATAAAAACCAAGTGCCAAAAACACTGGATGAATAATACATTTGGATAGATTCAGGTGGGGGTAGCCGTATTGGTCCGAAGCAAGCGAACAAAGTTTGAGTCCAGTGGCGCCTTTAAGGCCGGCAAAGTTTCATTCTGGGTGTAAGTTTTGGTGTGCTCACAAAAGTTTATACCCAGAATTAAACTTTGCGGGTCTGAAAGGTGCCACTGGACTCAAACTTTGTGACATTTGGGCTGCCGTTTGAGCTGCGGTGGCTCCGCTGAACTGCAGGCTGTGGAAGGTCAGTAGTTCAGCAGTTCGAGACCGGAGTTGCCACATGACGGAGCTCCCGTCTCTAGTTCCAGCTCCTGCCAACCTAGCAGTTCGAAAGCAAGAAATTGCAAGTAGATAAATAGGGACCACTTCGGTGGGAAGGGAACAGCGTTCCGTGCGCCTTGGTGTCTAGTCATGCCGGCCACATGACCATGGAAACGTCTTCGGACAGCGCTGGCTCTTCGGCTTTGAAACGGAGATGAGCACCGCAACCCTACAGTCGGACTCAACTGGCTTTCGAGCAAGGGAACCTTTACCTTTACCTTACACACACATTAAATAATCCACTTTCAATCCACTTTCAGTGTACTTCCCGACTGGATTTTGCCAGTTCACTGAAAGTGAATTATTTAGCGTGTGTGACTGCAGCCTTGGACAGGATGGTCACTAGGAAGAACAATGCCTCTAGGAGGGTAATCAATGGCAAAACAGCATCCAAATAACCCGGGACAACAGCAGGCTGAAACCGGGCTGACCTCTGAAGGGAGGTGATGTCATGCAGAATGGGGAGAAAAACCTGGAATAAAAGCATGGGTAATTTCCTGCGGGAGTTTACAGGAGTGGAGCTCGCAGTAAGGAGCCCAGGGGGCAGGCACATGCAACAAGCTCCACCCCCTGCTCCCAGCAGCCCTCAGAAGTAAGAAGCGGCCAGGTAAGTTACAGAGCCCCCCCTTCAGGTACAAGCTCTCCCTCCTCTGTGAGAGCAGATCTGTGCGTCCCCCCCCAGCTAGCAATCCAAAACAGTCCAGTGGTACCTTTAAGACTGTTAGCCGCCCTGAGCCTCCGGGGAGGGCGGGATAAAAATGTAAATAATAAATAAATAAATAAATAAATAAGTTTTATTCAGGTACAAGATCTCCCTCCTCTGTGAGGACAGATCTGCACGTTCCCCCCCCCCCAATAGCTAGCAATCCAAAACAGTCCAGTGGAGCCTGACCAGTGGGTGTTGCCCTCTGACACACTTCCGGTAATGTCAGGGGGTGTGCCATATGCAAATAAGTTATGCTAATGAGTTATGCTAATGAGCTCCTGCACCTCTTTTTCTACAAAATGACCCCTGAATATAAGGAAGGTTGAATTTGATTTAAGTGCAGAATGGAAGGAAAAAACTTGGATTAAAAAGGAGGTTGAATTCAATTTTAGTGCAGAATTGCTTGAAGGACACCGCAGTGAACATGGATTAAAAGGAGAGGGCGGAAAGGGCCAGGAATGCAATGAACGAAGGGAGAGATGTGCATAGTGGCATAAGCTAACAGGTCTGGTGTGGTCTAGGCTATCACTTTCCCCTGTGTGCTATAAATTAATTTTTTAAAAAATTGGAGAGAGTATTTTCAAAATGTTATGGAGGTGGGGGAGCAGTACATACTTTGTAAAAGGAGAGGGGCCCAGGTGTATGCTTGCTCCAAAAGAAGCCCGTCAACCTTAATTAGGATTTTTTTTTTTTTGAACAAGCAGCAGTTGCTCAAGAGTAAGGCAAAGGCACTCTCTGCGTGCTCGGGCATACTCTTATTTTATGGTGCCTTATCTGTTTCTTTTAAGCAAAGTGCAGTTAGCAAAATGCGTACAGTTGACAGCTCTGGGTTGAGAAATACCTGAAGATTTGGTGGGGTGGAGCCTAGGGAGGGTGCGGTTTGAGGAGGGGAGGGACCTTAGCATGGTGTAATGCCATAGAGCAGGGGTGTCAAACATAAGGCCCGGGGGCCGGAAGCGGTCTGCCCAGAGCTCTTATGCGGCCTGCGAGCAGCTAGTGCAAGGGAGGGGACAAGAGACTGCTTGGGGGAGGGGGGAGAACTAGGTGGAGCCACTCCTATTGTGGCTTCAGCATGGCAGAACAACCTTGTCTGCGGCAGCAGACAAGCAGCATGGGAGTGTATGCCCAGTGCTGCACCGCTGGTTCTCCAGTCTCCACATATGGGTTTTCCTTTGCGATGGGTCCTTGCAGTGAGGATACATGAACTTGGAGCTTACCAGCTGCTGTCCTTTATACAGTTTATATCTCTGGTACCTGGGATTACATTTATGGCACACGTGGCCCGGCCCGAGAAAGCGAAATTTATGTCAGATACAGCCCTCGTTACAAATGAGTTCGACACCTCTGCCATAGAGTCTGCCCTCCAAAGCAGCCATTTTCTTTCTTTCTTTTTTTATTAACAATTTTTTGAAGATTACAGAGTAACAACTATAAACAAACTGACTACAACAAATCGAATGTTTTACATTCTTTTACATACATGCATCAAAAGTAAATCATTTTTTTATATTGAGGATTATCAGGAATAATATCGTTATTCAACATGTAACTAACCACCGGGTATCATATTGCTACAACTTTGTTATAATATTTTTCAGGAGATGCATTAGACATTTTTATTGACAATTTATACATAACAAAAAAATTCCCGTATTTTATTATACCATTGGGAAAGATTAGGTGGAGTCTTTTGTAACCATTTCGTTGCCACTAACTGACTAACTAACAGCGACGCAACGAACATGAAATTGAGCCAACTTCAGAGGACAGCAGAAGACAGGAGGGCCTGGCGGGAGCTGGTCCATGGGATCGCGAAGAGTTGGACTCGACTGTGCGACTGAACAACAACAAAACTGACGTGCAGCTCCTAATAGGTATGCTATTAACTCTTCTTTTCTTTTATATTTTCTAGGCTGAGGCCAACGTTCCAGTAAGATCACTTCAGGGGACAAAACAGCCATTTTCCCCAGGGGAACTGATCTTGGTAATCTGGAGATCAATTGTAAAACAGGCAATCTCCTGGTACCACCTTGAGGTTGGCAACTCTAAAGATGTAGTTGGGGGGGAAAAACCCTAACAGTTCAGTGTGATGTCATTATATTAGCATTTCCCTGGGTTGCCAGTCCTCAGGTGGGGCCAGGGGATTCCCTGTCCCCAGCTCCCATTAAAACACCCCCACACACATTTGTACCTTGGAAACTTTAAAAAGAAAGTTCGAAAAAATGGTTATCGGGCCAACGGCATGATGTCACTTCTGGGGAAACCCTGGAAGTGCTGTCATGCCTCTCTAGGAATTTCCAGAAATTCTATGGTAAAATATTAGCCTTTCCAGCAGTTCCTAGAGAGATGTGATGTTGCTCCATCACCACCTGCCACTCGCTGTGTCTCCTTGATCTCCCCCCCCCCATCTCCCATCTTTTGATTTTCACCAGGCCTTCCCTGGGCAAGCTTGTTTGGTACCACTTACAGAAGGGGGGTGGACTATATGTGGGAACAGGCTAATTTGTGTGTGTTTTAAGTGAGCATTTGTGTGTGTGTGTGTTTGTGCACGTGCGCGTGCCTGGAAGTCGTGCTTGGGTGTTTCAGAAAGGTGGCTTGCTGTTGCCTGCTTCTGTGTCCCGGCCCTGGTATTCCTTGGAGGTCTCCCATCCAAGTACTTGCCAGGGTCGGCCCTGCTTCGCTTCCGAGATCTGCCAAGATTGGGCTTGCCTCCGCTATCCAGGTCGGGGCGGAACAGGCTAATTTGATGATGCCCCATGTTTTCCCCCTCAGTGTCACATTTCCAGCTATGTGCTACTGGGGAGGGGGAGGACATGAGGAGAAATGTAGGTTGGTAGCTACGCTTGCTAGGTCTGGGTTGGAAAATACCTGGGAACTTTGGGGGTGGATCCAGGAGAGGAAGGGGAGGGGCCTCAGCATGGTCCAATGCCAGAGAGTCCACCCTTGAAAGCAGCCATTTTCTCCAGGGGAGCTGATCTCTGTCAGCTGGAGACCAGTTCTGAAAGCGGGAGGTCTCCAGGCCCTCCCTGGAGGTTGGCAACTGGATTGGTATCCCACATTTCCCTATGATGTGCTTTTGAGGCCTCACCTTGTCTCAAACACATCTCAGGTACTAGAACAAAGTCTGAGTCCAGTGGCGCCTTTAAGACCAACAAAGTTTGATTCTGGGTAGAAGCTTTCGTGTGCATACGGGCGGGGGCAGCATCCTCCTTTCAGGCATCAAGCTCTGAGGTACAAATAGTCCAAAAAATATATCTTTGTGACGTTCTGTATTCCATAGCCCAGGGAAGAAATGGTTTGGGTTTCACAAGTAGTCATTTTTAAGCCTCAGTCGGGTCCCCGTATACCAGCAATTCTTATCTATCCCTTTTTCGGCACTCTGTTTCAACCAGTACAGAATAATACCTGATGTGCTTATGGGACACTTGTTATGGATAGCCAGAGAACATCGACATCTCACACTCATAAGAAAATAAGAGACGCCAATCTTGGATCAGGCCAAAGGCCCATCCAGCCCAACACTCTGTATCACACAGTGGCCAGAAATACCAGGTGCCATCAGGAGGTCCACCAGTGGGGCCAGGACATCAGAAGCCCTCCCACTGTTGACCCCCCCCCCAAGCACCAAGAAGACAGAGCATCACTTGCCCCAGAGCCCCTATCTATACCTTGTGGCTAATAGCCACTGATGGACCTCTGCTCCATATGCCTATCTAATTCCCTCTTCAAGCCGTCCATGCTTGTAGCCGCCACCACTTCCTGTGGCACTCGAAACTCTTTCTACATTCCCGGCCCAAGTGTAGCTAAACGCAGTGGCTGAATACTGAAGGCCGTGCTTGTTCTATCTGGACTTGAATCTAGCTCACGTTCTACCTGTGTCTTATTCCATTCTCCACTTCAGAATGGGCACCAGAACTAGAGCTGGTCCCTTTATTATTGTAGCTCACACTCTATGGAATAGGTACCCTGAGGAGGAGGACGAGAAGGAGGAGAAGAATTGGATTTATACCCCGCCCTTCATTCGGAGTCTCAGAGCGGCTTACAATCTCCTTCCCTTCCTCTCCCCACGCCAGACGCCCTGTGAAGTACGTGGGGCTGAGAGAGCTCTGGGAGAACGGCTCTTTGAGAGAACAGCTCTGAGAGACCTGTGACTGACCCAAGGTCATCCAGCTGCCTGTGTGTGTGGAGGAGCGGGGAATCAAACCTGGTTTTCCCAGATTAGAGTCCGCCACTCTTAACCAGAAAGGTACCCTATCTAGAAATGCTTAGGAAATACTGCTAGCGCCTTTAATGGTTTGTATATTTTTTTCACTGCTTGGTTGCAGTTTCACTCTACAGTTTTTTGGCGTATCAGGTTGAAACAGGGTCGCCAGGTCTCTTTGTGATGCCGGTATGGGGGATTGGGGTGGCACTCCGGGAGCCAGAAGCATCGCCCCCGACGTGCTGACATCGCCGGAACTGATATGAACCATGCCTGCATCACCCGGAAGTGAAGTAGGAACGTCAGGGGAGACACTCTGGTTTTTAGGCAAAACTGTATGGTAAAATCGCCCTCAAACCATAGAGTTTTGCCCCAAAGGCAGAGCGTCGCCCCCTCCACGTCACCAGTGTGCCTACATAATTTCCGGGTGACATAGACACCTCGCTCCACATTGCTGTGTGGGGGGGATTTCCTCCCACTGGCCAGGTGGCTGGCGGCCCACAAAACTGGCGGATCCCCTGCCCCCAACTGTGAACTGGCAACCCTAGGTTGAAAGAATTTCGGTTGTGTATAAAGACGTTACTCAACTTTGAGGGCCCTTGCCTAGAATGCTGTATTAGATCTGAGGTCCCCACCTTTTTCAGCCTGTGGGCACCTTTGGAATTCTGACACAACCGCAAAATGGCTGCCGCAGGAAGTGAACCCGGGCACAAAATGGCTGCCGCTGCTTACCTTCAGTCAAGCAGTGAAGATCCTAGTGCTGTGGGAGCATCTGTCGCCACAGCAACATTAAAAAAAAATCGACACAGCCAATCGACTCCCCGGTGGCCATTCAGAAGCGTTGCTGGGCAAAAGCCCGACTTGGCCCCACCCACTTCCTAAAAACATTGGTGGGCCCTAGTGTCGGTGGATGTCATGGGGCCCGTGAGCATCATGTTGGGGATACCTGTATTAGAAGCAGTGTGCCAAGCCTGTGCTCCAGGCAGGCCAATCTCCTCCTAAAGGGCTAGGTTTGCCAGCTCTGGTTTGGGGAATTCCAGGAGATTTTGGGGGTGGCCCCTGGGGAGGGCAGGGTTTGGGGAAGGGAGGAGCCTCAGCAGGGTACAATGCCGTAGAGTCCACCTTCCAAAGGCAGCCATTTTCTCCAGGAGAACTGATCTCTTTCGTTGGAGATCAGTTGTAATCCCAGGAGATCTCCAGCCACTACCTGGAGGCTGGCAACACTTCAAGGAGCCCTACTTCCCAGTCTCATGCCTTGGGCCAGCGTGAGAAACACCAGGGGCAGAAATGACGTTGGGCTATGCGCCAACAGCAGCGGATGCTCTAGAACAGGGGTGTTGAACTCAATTGTTACGAGGGCCGGATCTGACATAAATGAGACCTTGTTGGGCCGGGCCATGTGTGTCATAAAATGTAATGTCACGTGACGGAGATATAAACGTTATAAAGGACACAAACACAAAGGTTTTTTTTTTTTTACTTAAAATAAAAACATGCTTAAAACATTATTCGTTTGTTTAACAGTGTCTGATCACTGAGACCTCTTGCTCTGAATGATTGCATCAAAATGTCTGTGCTGTTGCAATCTTGAGTATGCTGTTCGGGTGTGTATCTGTAAGCTGCAAACCTACGATGACGTAGCAGCAGCAGCAGAACTGGAAGCAGCAGCAGGAGACAGCCAGTTCCACTGCGGGCCTGATAGAAGCCCACCGGGGGCCTGATCTGGCCCCCTGGACTTCATGTTTGACACCCCTGCTCTGGAAACTCAGTGGTAATACCTTTTAACTGAGCATTAATCTGTTAAATTTATATACACTTACATATTATCAAAACCTCAACATGGCTGCCTTTTGAGTAGAGCTGAGCTGTTACTTTTTCACCTTGCTCACAGGCAGCAAAGAAACATTATTTCAGTGGTCGAGGAGAAGGGGTGCAGCAGAGAAAAGTCCAATTTAGCAGCAATCACAGTAGCTACTCTTCTTGGCACCCCATTTCCCTGCGCACCCCCCCTCCCCAAGTCTGTACACCATGACACCAGAGTGAATGAAAGGAGCATAGCCTTCGCCAGGTCTATTTTTGGGCAGGAACGCACAGGAACGGAGTTCCGGCTGGCTCCCAAGTTGGCCACGCCCAGCAGGAACTCATTAGCATATTGGGCCACACCCCTGACAGCACAGCTCATTAGCACATTAGGCCGCACCCACGTTACCAGAAGTGTGGTTATCCAGCCACACCCACCTTTTGCTTCTTATTCTGTTTACCTTGTTTGTTGTCAAAACCCAGGGCCTTTTTTTGTAGCAGGAACTCCTTTGCATGTTAGGCCACACACCCCTAATGTAGCCAATCCTAATGAGTTTCTGCTGTTGGGTGTGGCCTATTATGCTAATGAGTTCCTGCTGTTGGGTGTGGCCTATTATGCTAATGAGTTCCTGCTGTTGGGTGTGGCCTATTATGCTAATAGGTTCCTGCTGGGCTTTTTCTACAAAAAGAGCCCTGGTTTGGCTTCAGGATGATGCCACGTAGCCAATAAAATTTGACCTTTGGGATGACATCACAAAGACAATTGAGAGTGATGGGAAGAAGCACTGCGCCAACTCTGGTTTGGCCTCTTAACGATACCACAAGGCCAATTGGATTTGTTCAAAGTCCAAACAGGGTGAGAGCAATATTTTCTGTGCTTGCTCTGGCACCGAGCAGCCCTGCTATAGAAGAGTGCTGCTGGGACAATATGCAAGGGGTAAAGGGAAGGCAAATAAAGTGAGCAATAGGTAAGGGCTTTTGTAACCCCCACCCAAAGTCCTACCTTCAAGCTGGAAAATAGCCATCTTCAGAATATTTGGCTCAGCTGTACTTTTTAGATACTAAAGGAAATGTGAAAGGACGTTATAATTTGGGGAACCAAAGCTACTGTTTAACCGTTCTTTCAGTAACTGAGGAGGAGGGACCCTGCCCTGCCAATCAAATCCCCGATAGCCATTCAGACGCCTTGCTGGGCAAGAGCCCCACCTGGCCCCGCCCACTCTCTAGAAAAACTTGGCGGGCACCAAGAAAGGGGTCAGTGTCAGCCATGGCTCCCACCAGCACCATGTTGGGGACTCCTGTATTAGATGTTAGAAGGCATCTTCAATGTTAGAAGCAGGGCTCTAGTCGGGGGGGAGCTCTCAGGTACGGAGCTCCGGAAGAGAACCTCTAGGGGGCGGGGCGGTCACGTGGTGAAGCCCCGCCCCCTTCTTTACCCCGCCCTCTGCTTCGATCCTCATTCCGTTTGGGAATGAGGATGAAGCAGGAAGGTAAGTAGCCGGGCCTTCTGACACACTTCCGGTGATGTCAGGGGGTGTGGCCTTCTGTCACTTCCGGTGATGTCAGGGGGCGTGGCATATGCAAATAAGTTATGCTAATGAGTTATGCTAATGAGCTCCGGCAGCTCTTTTTCTACAACAAGACCCCTGGTTAGAAGGAATGGGGGAGGGCTCAACCCTGAAACCTGGGATCCAGAACCTGAAGAGGCAAGTCAAACAGAATACAGGGCCGACAATAAAAACTTAATGTATATAATATAAAAAGATACATGGGTTTATTAACAAAGAATAATGATAAAAAACATATAAAGGCCCAATCACACCTCATGTAAAAATACCAAAATCTTACACACAAGGGCCAATGGACTTGATCCAACGTGTCTTGGCCTGCATAGGCCTTCTTCAGAGGTCAAACACAGTGAGGAACAAATTGGCTGATGTCATAATCAGTGATCCCTCTAAGCTATGGAGTCCTGTGAGCAAAAGTTCCACTTTGTGAGCTACTGGCATTGAAGTTGTAAGCGAGCCATTTGGCTGCTGCATAAATTAGCTTGCTCTGGAGCCCTCCTCCCTGAGCTAAGACAAAAATGTGTGAGCCAGGAGGCTAAAAAGCTGTGAGCTAGCTCACACTAACTCAGCTTAGAGGGAACGCTGGCCATAATACAGTACAATCATACAGTTATGCAACATGGATACAGAATGGACCAGAAAAGAACTGTTCCAAAGTGAAACCACTAGGCACAGAATGAAAGTATAACCGAGGCCTGCAAAGATGCAATCACATGGCAAAGGATATTTCACTGATGATAATTTCTGGTCCAGAAAGTGCCTTCCAATGATTGTTCAGATCAAGCCAAAGCGTCCTCAGTAAAATTGCCCTTCAGGTTTTGGATATGTTCTTCTTCACATAGAAAATAAGTTACCTATTATAATTAAAAATGTATGCCCTTAACTTACAGCCCTGCCAATTAAAATTTGCCCAATCAATCAATCAATCAATCAATCAATCAACTAAAGCTTTAGTTGATTAATCTGCCGACCCCAATTAAAACTGGCTTCATGCATTTAAATGCATCCTAGATGTGATGAGTTCTGCATTCTTTTGCCCTCGGTTTTTTTTTTTAAAGAATTGCTACTGAAATTCTCACTGATGGGAACAATGGTGTGCTAAACTGAAGCTGAAAGCCTCCCTTCTGTATCCCAAATGTCCCTTTTTTAAAAACTTGGCTTTCCATGTTACCCCAGAAAAGAAAAGCTACTTTTGAAAAGAACGTTGATTTCTGGCATTTAGAAAGTATTGTCGCATTCTAAATCTGCATTGTAAGGCCCAGGTTTGCGCTAGGAGGATCACAGGCTCGAATTGCAGAGAACAGCTGGCGGCCTGGTTTCTAACACTGTCGTTCAAGCTGAGGCTGTGTCAGAGGGGTACAATGGGATTCCAGTTTCGGTTTGCGTCGGGCAGACGCAGTTCAGTTTTTAATGCAGGCATAAAGAGTCTCCCCCGCAATGGTGAACGACTAGCTGCCCTGAGAACCAAAAGAAATCGCCAAGTGGCATGGCTGTGTTATTCAAAAGGAAATGTGCGTCTTTCTCTTAAGAAAACAACAACAACAAAATAGTTCTCAGATCCAACAAGTGGGCCTGACTGAATTCGTCATCCCTACATCTTGTATTTAACAAGATGGCTGCACCCTCTAAGGCATCGGAAAACGTTTGTTAATTGGAACTCGGGTCTTGACGGTTGAGGTGAAGCTGGCTGGCTGTGAGTGGTGGTTCAAAGTTGGCTTCAGTTTCCAAACGCTCTCTTCTATACATCTGTGCGGCCGTCTAAATTGAATATTGTTCCCTGCAAAAGCTTCAATGTCAAGAAATAACTGTCTGTGCTCCACACTTGGATATTTGAGTGACATTTGTGCAAAGTGAAAGGAGGGGAATGACCGGGGAGGGAATTCTTTATGTAGCAGCTTATTGGGGTGTGTGGGTGTGTGGAGAAAAATACAGTTATCCCCACCAAGACTGGAAAAAAAAACCTTGGGGTTTGTCTCTTGCTTCTCTCCCCCTGGCCCTCGTCTTTACCGTTGAGTTCTTTGGGGGGCACGAGGGAAGGGGGAAGGAAGAGGAGAGGGCCAAAAAATGCTGACCTTAATTAATAGAAGATCCACTAGAGCCAAAGAAAAAAGATTTGGCTCTCAGGCCTGGGCCTCCCCTGATCCTCTCCTGGGTGTAATGAGAAAGTTCAGCTTCATTATTGGTGGCTGAGGCAAAGGGTCACCCGCGATGGATTTCTAAGGCCCTCATTGAGAGCCTCGCTTCACGCTGAGAGGAGCTGGCCATGCTCTTGGACACCTGGTCATTAACATTGCTAATTAGTAGCCATTAATCAGGGCCCTCGGCTTTTTCTCCCCCCCCCTCTGTTGTGTGGGCACAGGCCCAGCCGAACAAGAGGACTGTTTCATTACCTCCACAAGAGGTGGAATGAAAGCCATTCCCATCAACTCAAGATGAGATGGATTAAGGAAAGGTTAGACAACAGTTTAAGATGAGCTAGGCGGGGGCAGGAGGGGGGTGGGCAAGGGAAGGGGGCCGGTGGTGCGGGGGGGGGGACCATGGGGGACCTGCGCTGTCCTCTGAGGGGAAAACCAGTCACCTATAATTAATGACATCTTCCGTGACCTAATTCTAATCACCGTGTGAGCTTTCTACCAACAACTGAACCTCTGTATCTCCGAAAGGGCTCCAATTTATCTGTTTGCACATGAAATTAGCCAGCAGCCCAAGTGCCTCCTTGTTTGAATTTTAGGGCATCGGGAGCAACAGGTTTCAACTGCATGTTGGTATCAGTATCAACTCCCACCAAAGAACCGTGGCAACATCGTGATCTTTGTTCAAACGAGATTTTCTTCCGTGAAACGAACCCCCCCCCCCTGGTCTAAGTTTGTATATTGAAAATGGTGTTTCGATGGGGTTTTGGACGTTGGACAAGGAAGTTGGAGAGAAGGAGAAAAAGACAAAACAGACAACTCTTTCAAATACACCAAAGGAGGTAACTTTCCGGCATTTACAAAATGCAATAAAAGGCTGTGTTGTAGAGACATGACAGTAATCTGCAAAGATCGCGGGTGCAAAGGACGTTGCGCACCTTTTCTTACATTTGTTCATTTTAAGTTCTGTCCTTAATATACTCTTGCAGACTTTCATCAGAAGTGATGTCAGGTCCATTTCTCAGGCCATGTTTTCCCAAAATGTGTGTGTGTTTGTGTGTGGCAGCTCACCATTATTCATGGAAGTGCCTTTCCTACCAGCAAACCAGTGACCATTCATATACAGAATTGTCAACCTCCAGGTGGGACCTGGAGATTTCGTGGAATTACAACTGATTGCCTGACTACAGAAATCAGTCCCCTCTGTGAAAATGGTGGCTTTTGGAGGGTGGACTCTATGGCATTATGCTTTGCCGAGGGCCCCCTTTCTCCCCAAACCCTTCCCTCCCTGGGCTCAACCTCTCAAATCTTAAGGAAGTTCCCAACGTGGAGTTGGGTACATAACAGGGTACTGTTATGCAGGGCTCTTTTTGTAGAAAAAGCCCAGCAGGAACTCATTAGCATAATAGGCCACACCCAACAGCAGAAACTCATTAGCATATTAGGCCACACCCCTGACAGCACAGCTCATTGGCACATTAGGTTGCACCCCCATGTTACCAGAAGTGTGGTCATCCAGTCACATCCACCTTTTGCTTCTTATTCTGTTTACGCAGGGCTCTTTTTGTAGCAGGAACTCCTTTGCATGTTAGGCCACACACCCCTAATGTAGCCAATCCTAATGTGGTTCTGCTGTTGGGTGTGGCCTATTATGCTAATGAGTTGCTGCTGGGTGTGGCCAACTTGGGAGCCAGCCGGAACTCCGTTCCTGTGCGTTCCTGCCCAAAAATAGCCCTGCTGTTATGTACATTTTCAGGTCCCATGCCAA
The DNA here is from genome assembly GCF_001447785.1 of Gekko japonicus. Lineage (NCBI taxonomy): Eukaryota > Metazoa > Chordata > Lepidosauria > Squamata > Gekkonidae > Gekko > Gekko japonicus. Next base: position 166,349 of record NW_015160862.1, on the reverse strand, counting down.
GTCAGCAAATTCTACTCTTTGCCATATTTCCCAGTTGCTTTTTACACCAACTATTCCTCTGCCTGAAGAAACAGTCTGTAAGATGATGCTGTCATCCAGCAGTGAGGTTGATCAGGGGCTCTGAAGGGTCTCAGGTAGAGGTTTTTCAGGCCACCCACTGCCAATGTTCCCTCTAAGCTGTGGAGTCTTGTGAGCAAAAATTCTACTTTGTGAGCTACCGGCATTAAAGTTGTGAGCAAGTGATTTGGCTACTGCATAAATTAGTTTGCTCTGGAGCCATCCTTCCTGAGCTGAGACAAAAATGTGTGAGCCAGAGGCTAAAAAACTGTGAGCTAGCTCACATTAACTCAGCTTAGAGGGAACACTGCCCACTGACTGGTCCTTTTAAACTGGAGATGCCGGGGACTGAACCTGGGGCCTACTGCATGCAAAGCCAGAGGCTCTTCCACTGAGCCGCAGCCCCTTGCTTTACAAGAGGGGTGGGTGGGTGTCTGCTTAACTGTCTCACACACCTAATAACACACTTCCAATCTACTTTCACTGCACTTTGCAGCTGGATTTTATGGTGTGAAATGGCAAAATCCGCTTGCAAACGATTGCTAAAGTGCATTTTTGTTGTAATCCGTTTCTTTCATAATATTCAGTATATGAGACTACATAATATGTCACATATAATACAAAATCCATGAGGTAAGATTTGAGAATCTAAACAAGGTTCAGTATATCTTTTTAAACTAATTTTCTAGATTTATTTCTGTTCCAAAAGGTAATGAAGGGATTCTAGTCTTGCACAAACTTACCTTGTGCATCTCTGTCTCCTTCCCAGAACGTCCGATATGCAGATATTTTTCTGCATTAATATTATATACCATACTTTCCTTAGCCATTTCTCAATATCCAGTGCTTACTCCTATCTCTCTCTTTTTTTTTACTTTATTTTCATTTTTTCCGAAAAGTATACATACAAAATTCTTCCATTACATACAACTGGGGGTTAGCCTCACACGTTATCTTCATACCAATTAATGGCTTTTTGCCATTTCTGTTTAAATTGTTCCTCTGTTTTACCCGCTAAAAACATATTTAATTTATCCATTTCAATTATTTCATAAAAAGTGCTAATCAAAACTTCTTGGCTCGGCAAGGTATCTGACTTCCAGTTCTTTGCAATAGCTATCCTAGCCATTGTGACTAAATAAACAATAATACATTTTACATTAAATTTAAGTCCATCAGGCGTGATATTTAACAAGAAGATTTCAGGTATAAGCGCTAGGTCTATCTCTGTGATCTCTTTTATCAGCTGTTTAGTGATTTTCCAGATATTCCAGAAACTTTGTATTTTTTCGCATTTCCACCATATGTGGAAATACGTTCCGATATTATGCTTGCACCTCCAGCAATTTCCTGAGACATTTGTATAGTATTTTTGTAGCCTATCTGGTGTCCAGTGCTTTCTCCTGTCTCCATGCCGCAGCTATTAATGTTCCGCCCTTGGTGAAGACGGAGAAGGAGGAGATTGGATTTGTACCCCAGTCTTCACTAACCAAAGGAGTCTCAGAGCATTTTACGATCTCCTTTCCATTCCCCTCCCCACAACAGACACCCTGTGAAGTAGGTGGGGCTGAGAGAGCTATTTTGAGAACTGCTCCTGATGAGACAGCTCTGAGAGAACTTGTGACTGACCCAAGGTCACAGCAGCTGCATGTGGAGTTGTGGGGAATCAAACCCGGTACTCCCAGATTAGAGTCCGCGCTCCTAACCACTACACCAAACTGGATCTCATAAGAACATAACAGAAACGATGTTGGATCAGGCCAGCGGCCCATCTAGTCCAACACTCTGTGTGAGACAGTGGCCTAAACCCAGGTGCCATCAGGAGGTCCACCAGTGGGCCCAGAACTCCAAAAGCCCTCCCACTCTTGCCTCCAAGCACTGAGAATACAGAGCATCACTGCCCCAGACAGAGTGTTCCAACAATACCTTGTGGCTAATAGCCACTGATGGACATCTTCTCCATATGTTCATCCAGTCCTCTCTTGAAGCTGTCTGTGCTTATAGCTGCCACCACTTCCTGCAGCAGTGAATTCCATGTGTTAATTACTCTTTGGCTGAAGAAGTACTTCCTTTTATCTGTTCTAAACCTACTGCTCATTCATTTCATTGACTGCCCCCGAGTTCTTGTATTGTGAGAAAGGGAGAAGGGGAGAAAAGTATTTATTTATCACCTCGTCTGCGAGGACAGATCCCCCCCCCCAATAGCTAGCAATCCAAAACAGTCCAATAGAGCCTGAGTGGTGTGTGTTGCCTTCTGACACACTTCCGGTGATGTCAGGGGGCGCGGCCCATGCAAATGAGTTATGCTAATGAGTTATGCTAATGAGCCCCTGCCCCTCTTTTTCTACGAAATGACCCCTGGTCCCCTCTATCCCATGCATAATTTTGAAAACTTACATCACGTCACCCCTCAGCCGTCATTTCTCCAAGCTAAAAAGCCCTAATCCTTTAACCTTTCTTCACGGGGAAGGTCTTCCATCCCCTTAATCATTTTAGCTGCCCTTTTCCACACTTTTCCCGATGCTACAGTATCTCTTTTAACATATGGTGACCAGAACTGTAAACAATATTCCAAATGAGGCCATACCATAGATTTGTTCAGGGGCATGATTACTGGTTAATTTGTTTTCAATCCCCTTCCTAATAATCCCCAGCACAGCATTTCAATTTTTTTTAATTACAGTCACACAGAGTCGACACCTTGGCTGATTTCGCACTAGAGCTGCCTCGATGTTGCTCCGCCGTTTGCCCCGATACTATTGGTCAATTTCACACCCGAAGCCGCGGGGCTGCATTTGACCCGCGGCCTCACCCGATTTCCTCCGCAGTTTCGTGATCCTCAAAAAAACATGATCACAAAATTGCGGGGGAAATCAGGCGAAGCCGCGAGTCAAAATGCAGCCCCGCAGCTTTGGGTGTGAAATTGACCAATAGTATCGGGACAAACGGCGGCGCAACATCGAGGCAGCTCTAGTGCGAAATCAGCCCTTTAATGAGTTATCCACCACGATGCCAAGATCTCTCTCCTGGTTAGTTACCACCACTTTGGACCCCATCAATGTGTATTAGGATTTTTATAACTTGCCAGAACTCCCAGCCCACCCCGGACAACCCCGACATGGGTGAAATCTCAGTGGTGCTTGTCAGATGCCCTTCCGCTGCTGCTCCGCTCCAGGGCTCTTGCCCCAGCATTCCTGTTTGGCTCCGGTCCCGAGCGCTAACACAAAAGAGTCGGGATTAACCTAATGCTGTTATCGATTTCAGTGTTCCAGCAGGGAATTGTATACTTTTCTCGCCTAGCCCACACATCCGTGGTTTGGATCCCACTGAAAATCTCTGCAGATGGAAGGATTTCCGTATGTAGAGCGTGGCTTTCTTGCCTTCCTGCTCCCACTGCAACCCAGCAAAGAGTGGCTCCTTGGGACAATTTCAGATTGGGCCAACAGGGCGGGGGGGGGGGGGTGTCTTAAGGCCACTTCCTTGACGCATGAAGCTGCCTTATACTGAATCAGACCGTTGGTCCATCAAACTCAGTATTGCCAATGTCTACTTTCGCTGGCAGTAGCTCTCCAGTGTCTCAGGCAGAGGTCTTTCACATCATCATCTGAGCCCTTTAAAACCTTTAATGTTTGGCTAAACATTAGGAAAAACTTCCTAATGTCAGGACCCACAGTCAATCACTTCAGCACACACTTCCAAGAAGGTGAGAACTATGGTAGCAGAAACATATTCACTGTTAGGAATAACTAATACTGAGCAAGCAGGTATAGATATAGTATATTCGAAAGCGCCCCCCCCCCCACTCCATGGACCAATTGGTCATTCTCCCGTGGGCGGGATGAACCGTTGGAGTGCAGGCGAGGAAACGAAACTAGCCCCACGGTTAATGGATGGGAAGACACCACACAAGCAAGCTACAAGGTCAGCGATAAGGAGTAGAGGCGCCGAGGGGAATGGAATTTAGACTCTGCTGGTACACAGGTCAAGCGGGGGAACTGAGACCCATAAACCTTTTAGCAGCCTAGCTGACACCTGGCAGAGCGGTTGCTCAGTGGGACAGGCTTCCTCGGGAGGTGGTGGGCTCTCCATCTTTGGAGGTTTTAAAGCAGAGGCTAGACGGCCATCTGACAGCAATGCTGATTCCGTGAACTTAGGCAGATCATGAGAGGGAGGGCAGGAGGGGGGTTGCATCAGTGCTTAGTTCTTGTGGCCCTTTCTTACACGCCCAGGAAAATGCTGATCGCCACTTTGGAGTCAGAAAACAATTTTTCTCCAGGCCAGTTTGGCTGGAGATCCTGGAGTTTTTTTTTGTCATCTTCTGAATGTGGAACAGTGGTCACTGGGGGTGTGGAGGGGGAGGTATTTGTGAATTTCCTGCATTGTGCAAGGGGTTGGACTAGATGACCCTGGAGTTCCCTTCCAACTCTATGATTCTTGCCAATGTCTCCTTTGGCTGGCAGTAGCTCTCCAGGGTCTCAGGCAGAGGTCTTTCACATGGGAGGGCCCTGGACTCTGGATACTGCCACCAACAGCCTAAAAGAACAGCGACCCCTGCAAGGACTTTCAAATAAACACCGAGAGCTGACTGTGAGCGGAGAACTTGTATACTGGCTGCCACCGTCGTACGAACATCAATAACTACTAGCACTTTACTATGATTTTGTAATTATTTTAACTGCATCTATGTTTTAATGTAATTATCTGTTTTTATGGAAGCTGCCCTAAGCCAGCTTTGGCTTTGGCCGGGAGGGCGGGATAAAAATCTGAAAAACAAAATAAATAAATCACCATCTGAGCCTTTTAACGGGAGTGCCAGAGACTGGACCTGGGACCTTCTGCATGCCAAGCAGATGCTCTGCCACTGAGCCATGGCCCCTTCTTCATGTGGCAGGGTCTCAATTCTAAGCAGGCCTGCGAACCCCTACGAATTAAGTTCTGAGAATGGAGCATCTGTCATCGACAGGAGCCGTGGGGAACACAAGGACATTTGTAATAGGTGCAGGGGTCGTTTCGTAGAAAAAGAGCTAGGGGGACTCATTAGCATAACTCATTAGCATATGCCACACCCCCTGACATCACCGGAAGTGTGTCATAAGGCCACACACCCCACCCCCAACGGTCCCGGCCGCCGCCGGCCTTGCAGCAGCTGTACTGCCGAGCCCCATGAGGGGCCCGGCGGTGGACCTGCAAGGCCGGCGGGAGTGCAAGGAAGCCCCGCGAAGGCCCTCCCTGGCTCCAGGCAGGCAGGGGTGGGGAGAGGCAGGGAGGAAGCAACTTAACCCTCCGTCTTCTCCTGCCTCCTCCTGGCTGAAGTGGGGTGGCCGGAAGCGGGGGGCGGGGCTTCGTCGTGCGATCCCCCGAGATCCCCCGCGATCCCCCCGAAATGACCTCTGGATAGGTGAATTGGCCATCAGGCTCCCCCCCCCAAGGCTGTCTGGCACCCCTTTCCAGTTTTAAATGAGACGGTGTCCTCATGTACCCTCATATACTGGGGGGGGGGGGCGATTCCCCAGCCTGGGAAGCCGGAGCTGTCCTGGCACTTTGCAAGGGGCGCTGTGGGTGGGAAAGTATTTCCCCCGAAGGACTCGGGTTGGGAAGTTGGCTATCAGAATTTTGAGATTCTTTTCTCCCTGCACGCACTCATCGCCGCTAAACCCCTTTCTTCCAGGATCATTTTAGCACGATAAGAGCGATAGTGATCTCGAAAAAGGCCATTTGAGCCCTGGGAAGTCTTGGGTGGGCAGCGTTCACCGGATCAGGTTCGTAGAGTTTGGAGAACGACTGCTTTCGAAGGGCACAGCCATCTGCTATGATTTCTTTTTTAAATAAACCACAAGCGTTGTAGTTCTAAACGCAAACTCGTCCTCTTGAAATGGCTACTTTGATATCACAAATATCGAAGTAACCATTTCAAGAAGACGAGCTTCTGAAGCTGAGGCTTTCTCAATTATAATAGCCAGTCTACTTCACCCTGAGCTACATTCACTATACAACGCCGCTAACAAAACCTGTTCACCCCTGTATTTTGGAATATCTCCTAAAGTTGGCCAAGCTGCCTCTTACCTGTACCAACTTCACATCCCCAAATTCCATAGAGATTCAATGTACTACTGTCGGCCTTATTATCTGGCCGTTTTCTGGGTGTGCCCTTTTCCGACAGATGTTGTCCATGCACAAATGATCATATCGAAATGATCTCCCATGCCTTGTTTCAGTGTCCCTTGTACCATGCACTACGGCTTGCATAGGCCTTCCTCAGAGGTCAAACAATTGAGTGGCAAGATGGCTATATATATATAATACAATCATGTAGACACAATCAGAATGGATACAAAATATAAATTCAATATGGACCAGAGAACAAGTTGCTGTAAAAGATAAAAAATAGGAAATTAAACAAGACATATTTTTTACAACAGGTTAATGAACTGTAAATCTATATTAAAGGTAAAGGTTCCCTTGCTCGAAAGCCAGTCGAGCCCAACTCTAGGGTTGCGGTGCTCATCTCCGTTTCAAAGCCAAAGAGCCAGCGCTGTCCGAAGACGTTTCCGTGGTCATGTGGCCGGCATGACTAAACACCAAGGTGCACGGAATGCTGTTACCTTCCCACCGAAGTGGTACCTATTTATCTACTTGCAATTTCTTGCTTTTGAACTGCTAGGTTGGCAGGAGCTGGAACTAGAGATGGGAGTAGGGTTGCCAAATGGCACTTACCTCCTTGGCGGGGGACTCCTGGGCAGCTCCTGGTGCGCGCGTGTGCAAAGCGCACGCGTGCCGCATCTACGTCATGACGTCGGGCACGCTGGGGGCGGGGCCACAGCCATTTAAGGGGAAAACATAGAGTTTTCCCCTCAAATGGCTGTGGCCCTGCCCCCAGCGTGCGACGTCACATCCGGGTGATGTGCATGCGGGGGTGGGGTTTCCCCCGGGGCCCGATTCCGCGGGGGCGGAAATAGGGCCTCCAAAGTGGGGGGAAATCCACCCCCCGGGGGGATTTGGCAGCCCTAGATGGGAGCTCACTCCATCATGTGGCACCTGGGTCTCAAACTGCTGAACTACTGACCTTCCACAGCCTGCAGTTCAGCGTCTTAACCACTTGAGTCACCGCAGCTCCTAAATCTATATTACCAATTAGTAAATATATACCATAAACTTACTTCCAGAATAAAACCACCAGGCACACAATAAATATGCAAATGAGATCTTTAAAAGTGCAATCACTTGCCCAGTGGTTCTAAAGTATAAACCTAAAGACAAAAAAATGAAAATCAATATATCACGCAATTTAAAACCTAAATGTAGACAGTAATAAAAAATCAATATTAGTTACTTTTGGTCCAAGAATTGCCTTCTTTGATTGTGTTGCCATAGTCAGGTCATGTTTTTAAGCCCGTGTGTATTGCCATGTTATTTATATATTTGATATGAATGGGCCCTTATATATGTTTTTTAAAATTTGTAATTAATAAATACATGCATCTTTTTATATATATATTTTCTACATTTAGCTTTTAATATTGGCCCTCTTTTTCACATTTTACTAACCTTTGTTAGGTACTGAATTTTAGTATTAAGGTTCAGTTTTTTGCCCTTTCTGTCCCTCCTTGTACCATGCACTACATCTGAAATATCTAAACGCCACTTTGGCTCAATTAGAAGAATATCCGATGGCCTAAAGATCCTTCCTCTTCTTGGTAATACAAACCTTGAGATCACGGAAACTGTCGCTAAATTCCCTTATGGTGCCATTTCTATTTGCCCTTTATTTAATTGATTGGTATACTTACATTCCTTTTACATCTGTTTTTTGCAAGTATTTATATTTATAGTTTCGATTATTTTATGCTGCTGTGGTTTTTGTTGTACAAGAGTCTGCAAGGGTTACATGCCAATAAAGGTAATTGGATTGCATTGGATATCACAAATAAAAATGCTTCTATAGGGGGAGGGGAAGTTTGGTGGGGCGAACTTAATGTTCCAGATATAGCAGTACCCTGTCTGGTCCCATCTAGGCAATGTCTCTGGCTTTAGATACTGATGAAATTAAATGGGTCTGTATAATGGAGAGGAACCTTTGCCTTTTGTAGTCCCTATACTGTGAGTTTACACCAGAGTTCACAATCTTTTTGAGCCTGTGGGCACATTTGGCATTCTTATGGGGCACAGTGGGCGCAGCAACAAAATGGCTGCCGCAAAATGGCTGCTGCAGGAGGCGGAGGTAGCCACAAAATGGCTGCCACAGCTTAAATTCGGTCACACGTTGTGAATCTTTGTGCTGCGGTGGCAACTGCTGCCAAAGCAACACTTTGAAAATTCTGCACAGCCAATCGAATCTCCAATAGCCAATCAGAAGCCTTGCAGGGCAAAAGCCCTACCTGGCTCCGCCCACTTCCAAAAAACACTGTACGGGTGCCAGAAAAGGTGTTGGTGGGCACCATGATGCTCACGGCACCATGTTGGGGACTTCTGGTTTACACTGTATCCTCATGTGCTATTGTCAGGATTGTCAGTCTCTAGCCTTCGGTTTAGTTATCGTCATAGTTGTTAACTCTGTGAGATGTTGTAAGTACTGTTCCTTTAATTCTCTTGGAATCATCAGTGCAGCTGTGCTTTACTAGAGTAGTCTTCCTGGGTTGTTCCTATGGAGAACTGAAGAAGCCTTCTACAGATTTGTCTGACTTTTGCATTGTAGCATTGTGAGCTTTGGGTGAGTGCAGCAGGCTAGGCCTTTTTTTCCTGGTCTCTATGTAAAGTATATTGTGTTATATTGCATTTGTAATTCAGTTCCAGGAAAAAAATAATTTGCCTGAAGAAGAATTTCTCGAAACACGCAACTTTTACCTGGGAGGCGTGTGTTGGATCCCCAAGCATCGAGAATAAATCCACGTTTAAAGAAAAGCAAAATTTATTTCAAAGCGTTGGAAAGACACTCAAACATGTTCTTTGTTAGAACTGACTACAAACGGTTAGGGCAAGCATAATAAAGGGATTTGAAACAGGTACAGAACCAATGGGTCACGTTCCCGCTGGCGGGTGAAAGGAAACGGTTGCGCGCTCATTCCCTGAGAACCAGGCTATCTCCAGACATAATACAGGTGCAGTTCCCAGGCTCTAAAAGCAACAAGCTGGCAATAAGCGTACTCCCCCAATACATCCTTCAGTTGTTTGGCTTAGGCATTACAGCAGAGTAAAATACAGGTTTTAGGCGACAAGAGGGGGGGGGGGGGGTTAGCAACTGTACAGAGATACAACCAACACAGAACACCATGGCAGCTTGCTGACACGTGTTGCTTTGATGCTTGCTGCATCTCTTTTCAGAAAGCAAAACAGCCTACAATATTGGCATTGATGACTGCTGCATCTCTCATCAGAAAGCAAGATAGTCTACAGCATTGAATCCTGTCTGAATATTCGTCTCTGTAGCTGTGGACTTTGCTACAAGATCTATATTATTCTTTAGGTTTTTGTTACCAGTGTACTATAATCAGTAAGACACACTAGGGTCTTTATTGTATATTTAAGTATATGATTTCAGCGAATATATGAAGGCACAGTAGCATATCAGAATTGTGTGTTGTGTTTTAACACGGTGTTTTCCCACATTTACTCACTCTTGCTGTGTTTTCCTTGTGTTTCCAAGTAGAGCCTGGAAAACTGCCGGAATTATGACTCCAGCCTACAGAAATCAGTTTCCCCGGAACAAAATGGCAGCTTCAGATGGTGAACTATGGCATTATACCCTGCTGAGATCCCTCCCCTTCCCAAACTCTGCCTTGCTCAGGAAATCCCTCCCGAATATTGTGGAATTTCGCAACCGGGAGTTAGCAACCCTAGTTATTGTGTTTCAGTGGAAATTTCTGTGAGAAGCAACTTGGGGGGAGGATATTATTGTAGTAACACATGTACCGATCGACAGCCCCAAACCAGTTTTATGAATATCAGAACATTAATGGCCCCGGTCACACGGGCCGGATATCGTGGGGGGGGGGAGGCGTGGCTGTTTGCCCCGCAGCGAAATAACGCGCAACTGTGTGATCAGGCGTCCCCTCGCGGTCCCGTCGAGGTCCTGTGGTTAGGGGGGAGGTGCCGATCACACGACGCGCCAAAGAAGCGGTGCGGCACGGCAAATGGGGTTGTGTTTTTGTTTTTAACCTTAAGTATGCGCATGCCCCGTTGGGTGCCTGTGCGCATCCCTGCAGACTTCAGAAAAAACCCAAACCTTTTCGCAATGGGGCATGGGCGGGCGCAGGATGCCACCGGAAACATGATCAGACGCCCGCCCTTGCCCCGTGGTTTCCGGAAACTAGTACCTCTGAGCTACTAGTTTTTTACCACGCGTCTTCGGCGGGAAGCCTCGGTTGAGCCACAGGAGCTCTCCGCTTCCCAGATGTGGCGGTGAGATCGCACCCAGAAAATCCGCCTACCTTCCGTCCCTCTAGCATGGCTAATGCTCCGTGTGACCGGAGCCTATATAGATTTCCCCACTTTGCAGGCATATGCCAGCGGATACTAACAATCACAGCCAGAGTTTCGGGTCATTCACAAAATTAATCTGGGAGTTGCGACACTGATATGTTGGATTTCACCTTTCACCAATATTCAGGCACCCCTTGCGACACATACTTAGGGGAAGAACTTCGGAGGTCTGCCCCATATTAACCCGCCAACCCTTCTGAACCTGCTATGGCTCTATGCAAACGAAAAACTGCCACTCGTACTGTTACTGCATAATGTCTCGATAATGTACGGTTTAAAATCACATTGATCCAGAGAATATTAATGTGGTGGTAACTACTCCCGCAGGATATGAACCCCAGCACTCGTATATATAAGAGCTGTTATTAGTCTCATAACCTTTCACTAACATTAATGGCCATTTTGTCCGAACATATGGAAATATACAAACAAGCCCTTGTAGGACTTAAAAAGCACTCAGTACACAGTTGTCCATAAACCCGTCATATAAATATAAGTTCTATAAAAAAATGTGTCAAAGACATCAACACACATTATGTTACGGAATAACAATATCCCATAACACCTGTTTCCCCCCCCCTCTCTTAGCAGAATTGCTTTAACAGCCCTAGTAATGTTTTCAGTGTTATGTCACTGCTGGTGTATCTTGATAGCCTGTTTGTCACAGTCACTGTGATCCTCCATCTACAAAACTTAGCCTGAGTTTGCTCACATGTTCCAGGGAAATAACTGTGTCCTGCAGATGTCAAGTGTGTCCTTCTTGCTAAAAACCCTGCATTCTCTTCAATATTTATTTAAAGCCTTAGGCCAAATCATTCATAGTTTTGGCATTGGCTGTCATCAGTATGCACACATATCTATCTATCTATCTATCTATCTATCATCTATCTATCTATCTATCTATCTATCTATCTATCTATCTATCTATCTATCTATCTATCTATCTATCGAACTACAGAGTTGGAAGGGGTCATACAGGCCATCTAGTCCAACCCCTTGCTCAATTCAGGATTATCTTAGAGCATCCCTGACACGTGTCTGTCCAGTCGCTGCTTAAAAACTGCCAGTGAAGGGGAGCTCACCACCTCCCTAGGCAGCTGATTCCACTGTTGAACAACTGTAGAAAAGTTTTTCCTAATATCCAGCTGGTTCCTTCCTGCCCCTTAATTTAAACCCATTCTTGCAAGTCCTCTCCTCTGCTGCCAACAGGAACAGCTCCCTACCCCCCTTTAAGTGACATCCAGGGGTCATTTCCTGCTGGAGCGCCCCAGAACGGCACTCTGGGAGTAAGGAGCCCAGGCCTTGCCCCCCCAGGGGGGGGGAATTAAATGCCTGGCTTCCTGGCCTGATCTTCTTCAGGTGCCCCAGTACCACTGGGAGAATGCTAACCCTAATCCAATCTATAGTCCCAGCCAATACTCCCTTTAAGCTGTAGAGTCTTGTGAGCAAAAATTCTACTTTGTGAGCTACTGGCATTAAAGTTGTGAGTGAGAGATTTGGCTGCTGCATAAATTAGTTTGCTCTGGAGCCATCCTTCCTGAGTTAAGACAAAAATGTGTGAGCCAGAGGCTAAAAAACTGTGAGCTAGCTCACACTAACTCGGCTTAGAGGGAACACTGGTCCCAGCTAGGAACTCCCAGTGCACATATGTTTGGCAGCCCCCAGGGTGGACCTGGGGGTGAGTGGGAACTAGTGTTCCCTCTAAGCTGAGTTAGTGTGAGGTAGTTCACAGTTTTTTAGCCTCTGGCTCACACATTTTTGTCTTAACTCAGGAAGGATGGCTCCAGAGCAAACTAATTTATGCAGCAGCCAAATCTCTCACTCACAACTTTATTGCCAGTAGCTCCTAAAGTAGAATTTTTGCTCACAAGACTCCACAACTTAGAGGGAGCATTGGTGGGAACAATGAATTGTGTCATTAACCCCCGCTAAACTGTGATGCTTACTGGGTGACCTTGGGCCAGTCAGCTTAACCTACTTTGCAGGGTTGTTATGAGGTTAAAATGGCAGAGTGGAGAACCGTTGTCCACTTTGGGGAGGGGCCACGGCTGAGCGGCAGAGCCTCTGCTTGGCATGCAGAAGGTCCCAGGTTCAACCCCCAGAATCTCCAGTTCAAAGGAACAGGCAGTAGGTGATGTGAAAGACCTCAGCCTGAGATCCTGGAGAGCTACTGCCAGTTTGAGTAGACAATACTGACTTTGATGGACCAGTCAGGATAAAAGCAGCTTCTTTTAGGAAAGAGCCATGGCTCAGTGGCAGAGCCTCTGCTTGGCATGCGGAAAGTCCCAGGTTCAATCCCCGGCATCTCCAGTTAAAAGGACCAGGCGGTAGGTGATGTGAAAGGCCTCTCTGCCTGAGACCCTGGAGAGCCACTGCGAGTCTGAGTAGACCTTGATGGACCCATGGCCTGATTCAGTATAAGGCAGCTTTATGTGTGTTTGTGTGTTCTTGGAAGACGTGTGGGATAAAAGTGTGTCGTCAGAACCTGTATAACTTCAAACGTTTGCTACAAGCCATGCATTGATGAGCCATGAGTCAAACACAGGCTTTCTGTGGAGAAACCCCACCCTATACCTCCCACCGGGAACATACCATGCCTCTGTTGGCTTTCGCATGGCAGGAGATCGCCCTCTTTTGAAACACTGCCCAGAAACAAAACTGTGTTTGCTTTGATAACTGGGGATACTTGCATACTTGCTAGCTTTCCTCTTTCTCCTTGCATAACTCTCCGCTCTCTGCTTTTCATTCTCTCCCTTGATGATTTCATCCGCCTTTGACAACAAAAGGAACTGGAGCGGCTTTCTCAGCCCGTCCCCCCCCCCAATACATATATGTATATCTAGAATGAACACACCTGGAATGAAATGATGTCCGTTGAGAATTAGAACGCACACCTGGAAGCAATAAATCACTGATGCTTTAAAAAGGTAGAAATTTTAGTAGCTGCGTACATGGAGAGGTCGCCTCCTTTGGCCTGTTTTTTTACAACGACGGCAAGGGTGCTCCTCTTGTTCGATAACTGTGCTCTGGTCTTAGTACATAATTTGCTGACGGATGTCCCTGGGATGGGATGTCTACCAGGAAACTGGGCTTTCTGGCCAGAAATCCTGCATTCTGACCCTTTAGGTGTATGAATGACAGTGGCAATGATTTCAGTTTTGAGTGATGGACTTTGCGTGTGCCGAAAGATATTTTGCTACGGCTGATTTGCAAGATGTCCTGATCTCGGAAGCTAAGCAGGGTCAGCCTGGGGGGCACAGTGGGAGGGCTTCTGGGGTTCTGGCCCTGCTGGTGGACCTCCTGATGGCACCTGGGTTTTGGCCGCTGTGTGACACAGAGTGTTGGACTGGATGGGCTGTTTGACCTGATCCAACATGGCTTCTCTTATGTTCTTGAGTCTTATGCCATAGAGTCCAGTTTGGTGTAGTAGTTAAGTGCGCGGACTCTAATCTGGGAGAATCGGGTTTGATTCCCCACTCCTTCACTCACAGCTGCTGGATGACCTTGGGCAAGCCATGGTTCTCTCAGAGGTGTTCTTGAAAAAGAGCAGTTCCTGTCAGAGCTCTCTCAGCCCCGCCTACCTCATAGGGTGTCTGTTGTGGGGAGGGGAAGGGAAAGGAGTTTGTAAGCCGCTCTGAGACTCCAAGTGAAGGGCGGGGTATAAATCCAATCTCTCCTCCTCCTCATCCTCCTCTCTTAAAAGAGAACTACAATGAGATGCCAACCTGAGTCTTTTTGGTAGGTAACATTTCCTTAAAGGAGGGGGAAATTCCCGGTGTCTTGAGGGGGGCAGAGATGAATCCCCATCCGAAGTAGCCTTCCCCGGACTTGGGAAACCTAAACAATTATCATCCAAGAGGAAACATTCCCGTCTTGGCCAGTGTGCTGACTGGGCTTGCCAACCTCCCGGTGTGGCCTGGAGATCCCCCAGAATTACAATTCCTCTCCAGACATCAGAGATCAGATCCCCCTGGAGAAAATGGCTCTTCGGAGGGCAAACTCTGTGGCATTATACCCCACTGTGGTCCCTTCCTGAACTCTGCCCTCCCCAGGATCTAGCCCCCAAATCGCCAGGAAGTTCCCAGCCCAGAGTTGGCAACCGTGATGCTGACGCAGGTGATGGCTGTTCATGTCCTGATTTAGAACAGATTCACAGGTAGGCTTGCCAACCTCCAGGAATTATAACCAATCTCCAGACTACAGAAATCAGTTCCCCTTGAAAAGATGGCTGCTCTGGACGGTGGACTGTATGGCATGACGTTGCTGCAGAGGACACTCCTCTCCCAAACCCCACCCTTCCCGGGTTCCACCACCAAATCTCCATGAATTTCTCTCTTTTTAAAACAGGTTTATTTATGTGTTTTCCTTTACAAAAAAGAAATAAAATCATTTCATACATAACATTCTTTGGAGTGTAAATTATACATTTTTTTCCATCCATTTATTTACTTTGGTCCATCTTTTCTTATATGCATTATCATCTCTCCCTGCTAATATCTGATTTAATCTGTCCATTTCCGCTATTTCAAGGATTTTTTCAATTATCTCATCTCTTCTAGGTAATATATCTGTTTTCCATTTTTTAGCTACGAGGATTCTGCTTACCGTGAGAATATATAGGATGACGCAGAGATCATCTCTATTTGTTCTATCTGGAATCATATTCAGAAGATAAATTTCTGGAATAAGTTGCAATTCTATATCTGTGATCTCTTTTATCAGATTTTTAGGCATTTTCCAGAACTTAACTATTTTTTCACACCTCCACCAAGTATGGTAAAAAGTTCCTATATTATTTTTACATCTCCAGCAGGTATCTGGAATGTTCTTATAACATTTGGATAGTTTATCTGGTGTCCAGTGCCACCTATAAAACATTTTGAGTATATAATCTCCATGAATTTCTCAGCTGGGAGTTGACAACCCTAGAAAGAGGCTATGTACATCATTCACGTAGGCCCTCGTGCAGATTTTCTCCTGTGTGTCAGAGGCACAGAGGAGGTGGGATATGTTGCCACCCTTAGCCCCCCGTGCCTAGTGAAGAATTATATCGAATGTCTACACAGAGCTAGTCTCTCTGTCTTTGGCCTAGGTTTGCCAATCTCCAGGCGGTGGCTGGAGATCTCCAGGCGAAAGAGATCAGTTTCCCTGGTGAAAATGGCTGCTTTGGAAGGTGGACTCTATGGTCGTGTACCCCACCAAGCTCCCTCCCTTCTCCCAAACCCCACCCCCTTCAGGCTCCACCTCCAAAATCTCCGGGTATTTCCCAAGCCAGAGCTCGCAACCGTCCTCTGACCTCCAGTCTGTGTAGAAATGTTTCCCATGGAGAAATACGAGCTACGCTTGCAACTGATCGCTTGCTACGCCAAGGCAATCCTAAACACCACTTTATTCAATGGAGCTTACTCCCAGGAAAGAGTTCTTAGGATTGCAGCCTGAATCTAGTGATTGGAATGGAACGTGCTAGCAGCAGGGGCCGAGAGATTGACCTTCTGTCTATGGGACATGCCAAGGGCAATGCATTAGAGTGGGATTCCTGATCTGATCTTGCCTGCTTCACCTTAAAATAACCTGTCTGGTTCCCTTTGCTCCTAACGAGGAGGAAAGTGGTTCCTTTTCCCTCCCAAGGCTCCGCTACTCTTCTCCACCTCCACGCTGGTGGCTCTGCTTACCGCTGTAACATATGGAAACGTGAGCACTCGCGACGGGGTTGTTTGCAACGCTTACACCACTTCTAACACTCATCCCCATTAATGTTTGATACAGCCTCCAAAGAGCTGCAGTGGATGTCAAGCTCTCCCTCTGTTTGCATAAATACTTCCAAAATTAAAAAAGGAGGCAAAGAATACACTCCTCTGATATCATTCTGACCCCACTGGCTTCCCTGCTTTGTGCAGCTACAACCCTCCATCATGAAAATTTTAGCACATTAGTGAAGGTAAAGGTTTCCCTTGCTCGAAAGCCAGTCAAATCCGACTCTAGGGGGCGGTGCTCATCTCCATTTCCAAGCCGAAGAGCCAGCACTATCTAAAGGCTTCTCCGTGGTCATGTAACCGGCATGACTAGGCTTGGACCACCAAGGAATACCAGGGTCACTCTGCAGAGGCAAACAATGGCAAATCACCTCTTCACGTCTCTTGCCTTGAAAACTTCATAGGAGCTAGGCATCAGTCAGTTGCAACTCGATGGCACTTTACTGTGTCAGAATTTGCTGGTGATGAGCAATTTCTGGCCTTGCAAGCTTATGATTTTGCTGTTTCTCATAGTAAAAGAGTTTGATGCGGATGCATTGTCTAGAAAATGGCTGCCATTTGTCTCTATGCCGAGGAGCACAGAACTCTGTTACCTTCCCACCGAATTTAGCACATTACTGGCCCCATTCACACGGAGCCTTTGCCGTGCTAAAGATATGGATGAGAGGCGGATTTTCTGGGCGCGATCAAACCGCAACATCTGGGAAGTGTAGTGCACCCGTGGCTAACCCGTGGCTTCGTGCCGAAGATACGGAGTAAAAAACTAGTACTTACAATGTACTAGTTTCCGGAAAATGCGGGGCAAGGGCGGGCGTCTGATCGCATCCCGTCACAAACTGGTTAGGTTTTTTTTGCACAGGATGCGCACAAACGATAATGCGCATGCTCACCTTTTGGTGAGAAAAAAATTCCCGTTTACCACGAAAGCGGCACCTAGCGATTGCTGGTGCGATTGCGCCACACCACTTCTTTGCCGTGCTGCAGGATAGCCGTATGATCGGCACCTCTCGCCCTAACCACGGGACCTCGGCGGGATGTGTGATCGGGCAGCCGCACATTATTTTGCTTCCTTGGTGGTCCAAGCCTGATGAGATCAGGCTATGCCATGCCACCTTCCCTCCAATGTTTTGCTTGATTTCACCCAGTTCCCTTCCTTATTACAGCTGCCATCACACATAACTTTTGTCCATGCAGATCCCACGATCCCCAGCATAGCATTATTGGTGATCAGAGGGGATACCCTCCTCCCGTTTTCACCAGTGGGAGACTTGGTTGGATTCAACCCATTGTATGGTTCAAAGAGACATGATGGTGCTACCATATTGAAGCCAATTACACCTACATTTGGAAAGAAGCGAAACGGGAGATCTCCAATATACCCATTGTACGCTTGTTTGCCAGTTTGGTGTCGTGGTTAAGTGCGTGGACTCTAATCCGGGAGAACCGGGTTTGATTCCCCACTCCTCCACTTGCACCTGGCTGGATGGTCTTGGGCAAGCCGTAGTTCTGATAAGAGCTGTTCTTGAAAAAGAGCAGTTTCTGTCAGGGCTCTCTCAGCCCCACCTACCTCACAGGGTGCCTGTGGTGGGGAGGGGAAGGGAAAGGAGTTTGTAAGCCGCTCTGAGACACCTTCGGGTAGTGAAGGGCAGGGTATAAATCCAATCTCCTCCTCCTCCTCCTCTTCTTCTTCTTCCATAGTGGAAGGGGAAAAAAGGATAAAAAATTAACAATAAATTGTCAGGGCCAGGAAAATGGAAGCGTTATTTAGCCACATAATACCTTCTCAATGGATGGGTCACTTCAAATGTTGCTACTACAAGCTCATAGCCATTGACAGACTGTGCAGTTGTGTTTTTCACACATAAATCACTTCCTTCTCAATTATATTAAGAGTAATAAGGCTAATTTTCCTGGAAACATAAGATAATTATTGATTGATTGCTGAAATGATTGCCAGGAGTTGATATTGCACTTTAATGGATTGTTTGGGTGTTTTGATGAATTGAGTAAATGATTGACTCTTTGAGCATAATATGGGCTGTGCATAGTATTTAGATCAGGGGTGTCGAACTCATTTGTTATGAGGGCCAGATCTGACATAAATGAGACCTTGTTGGGACGGGCCGTGTGTCATAAAATGTAATGCCAGGTAGCGGAGATACTTTATAAAGGACACAAACACAAAGGTTTTTTTTTTTACTTAAAATAAAAAACATGCTTAAAACATTAGCAAACTTGCAATATTTTGTTTATTTAACAGTGTCTGGTAACTGACACCTCTTGCTCTGAATTACTGCATCAAAATGTCTGTGCTGTTGCAATCCTGAGTATGCTGTTCAGGTGTGTATCCGTAAGCTGTAAACCTACGATGACGCAGCAGCAGCAGAACTGGAAGAAGCAGAAGATGGCCAGTTCCACTGGGGACCTGATACACCCCCCGGGCCGCATGTTTGACACCCCTGATTTAGATGGTTTCTTAAATTCATGATTCCTTGATTGTATTAAGCCTCTGGGCAATTTTTAAAGTTTAAGAAGAGGGGACGGGTGCTACCACAAACAATGCTCCCTCTAAGCTGTGGAGTCTTGTGAGCAAAAATTCAACTTTGTGAGCTGTTGGCATTAAAGCTGTGAGTGAGCGATTTGGCTGCTGCATCAATTAGTTTGCTCTGGAGCCCTCCTTCCTGAGCTAAGGCAAAAATCTGTGAGCCAGAGGCTAAAAAACTGTGAGCTAGCTCACGCTCACTCAGCTTAGAGGGAGCACTGACCACAAAATGCCACGGAGGGCCGCCATGGAGGGCTGTGGCCAATAAGAAATTAGCGGCCACAGGGTACTGGGTCCAATCACAAAATGTTGAGAAGTTGCAAGCCAACAATTCTCCCACTATGAATTCAGTTGTTTCTGGGTTCTTCTGTTCCAGTGAGGTGGAAGAAAGCTGGGGCAGCTCTGCAGAAGTGATGCTTTGGGCAAGAAGCATACAGGCACCAGGAAGCCCACCAATGGGGGTCACATAAGAAGAGCCCTACTAGATCAGACCAGTGGTCCATCTAGTCCTGGCCAACCACTTCCTCTAGAGCAGGGGTATCGAACATAGTGCAGGGGTGTCAGACGTGTCGTATCTCACAGTAATATTAATCACCTCCATTAGGTAGTCTTGGCTGAGAGAGAGTGACTACCCCAAAGGTCACCCGGCATGCTTCTGTGACAGAGGAGGGATTTGAACTCGGGACCCCCAGATCCTAGCCCAACATTCTAACCACTACACCATGATGGGGCACTTGCAGTACGGTTGCCAGCTCTGGGTTGGGAAATACCTGGAGATTTGTGGGTGGAGCTTGAGGTGGGCGGGGTTTGGGAAGGGGAAGGACTTCAATGGGATATGATGTCATAGAGCCCACCTTCCAAAGTGGCCTTTTTCTCTCCAGGTGGACTGGCCTCTGTTGCCGGGAGATCTGTTGTAACCCTAGGAGATCTCCAGCCACCGCCTGGAGGTTGGCGGTAAGAGTGGATGGCATTGCTTTAGACTGCAGGTCAGGGACTCACATTTTGGAATGATCTTGTATGTAAAAAAAGAAAAACCCAAACCTCCCTGCATGTGGGAAAGTAGCACAACAAGCTAGGGTTACCAACTCTGGATTGAGAAGTTCCCGGAGATTTGAGGTAGAGCTTATGGTGGGCAGGATTTGGGAAGGGATGGGGCCTCAGTGGGGTACAAGGCTATCGAGCCCGCTCTCCAAGGCAGCCCTTTTCTGCAAAGGGACGGATGTCTGTCGTCTGGAGATCAGCTGTGATTCTGGGGGATCTCCACCTGCCACCTAGAGATTGCAACCCCACAGCAAGGATGGGCTGGTCCCTTTACGGCTGGATGTGAGCGTTGTCTCCTTGCTGGGATGCCATTTCTTTCTTGTGAATGTGAATGACTCTTGAGGGGAGGAAGAAGAAGAAGAGAAGAAGAGATTGGATTTATACCCCGCCCTTCACTATCCAGAGGAGTCTCAGAGCGGCTTACAAACTCCTTTCCCTTCCCTTTCCCAAAACAGACACCCTGTGAGCAGTGTTCCCTCTAAGCCGAGTTCGTGTGAGCTAGCTCACAGTTTTTTAGCCTCCAGCTCACACATTTTTGTCTTAGCTCAGGAAGGAGGGCTCCAGAGCAACCTGATTTATGCAGTAGCCAAGTCACTTGCTCACAACTGTAATGCCAGTCGCTCACAACGTTGAATTTTTGCTCACAAAAATCCGCAGCTTAGAGGGAACAGGTGGGGCTGAGAGAGCTCTGACAGAAACTGCTCTTTTTCAAGGACAGCTCATCAGAACTACGGCTTGCCCAAGGCCATCCAGCCAGGTGCAAGTGGAGGAGTGGGGAATCAAACCCGGTTCTCCCAGATTAGAGTCCGCACACTTAACCACTACACCAAACTTGCTCTTGTGGATCAAGTCCTTTTGTGGATCAAAAACTGGCTAATTAATAGGAAACAGAGAGTGAGTATAAATGGGAAATTTTCTCAGTGGAGGGGGGTAAGCAGTGGGGTACCGCAGGGATCAGTACTTGGTCCACTGCTTTTTAACTTGCTCATTAATGATTTGGAGTTGGGAGTAAGCAGTGAAGTGGCTAAATTTGCAGATGATACGAAGTTGTTCAGGGTCGTGAAAACCAGGGAGGATTGTGAGGCACTCCAAAGGGATCTGTCAAGGATGGGCGAGTGGGCGTCAACGTGGCAAATGGGGTTCAATGTGGCCAAATGCAAGGTGATGCACATTGGAGCCAAAAATCCTAACTATAAATACACGTTGATGCTATGCTGGGGATTATTAGGAAGGGTATTGGAAACAAATCAGCCAATATCATAATGCCCCTATACAGGGGTCTTGTTGTAGAAAAAGAGCTGCCGGAGCTCATTAGCATAACTCATTAGCATAACTTATTTGCATATGCCACGCCCCCTGACATCACCGGAAGTGACAGAAGGCCACACCCCCTGACATCACCGGAAGTGTGTCAGAAGGCCCGGCTACATACCCTCCTGCTTCATCCTCATTCCCAAACGGAATGAGGATCGAAGCAGAGGGCGGGGTAAAGAAGGGGGTGGGGCTTCACCACGTGACCGCCCCGCCCCCTAGAGGTTCTCTTCCGGAGCTCCGTACCTGAGAGCTCCCCCCCGACTAGAGCCCTGCCCCTATATAAATCAATGGTGCAACCTCATTTGGAATACTGTGTGCATTTCTGGTCACCACACCTTAAAAAGGATATTATAGCTTTGGAAAAAGTGCAGAAAAGGGCAACTAGAATGATAAAAGGGTTGGAACACTTTTAGAACAGATAAAAGGAAGTACTTCTTCACCCAAAGAGCGATTAACACATGGAATTCACTGCCACAGGAGGTGGCGGCGGCTACAAGCATAGACGGCTTCAAGAGGGAATTAGATAAGCATATGGAGCAGAGGTCCATTAGTGACTATTAGCCACAAGGTATAGATAGGGACTCTGGGGCAAGTGATGCTCTGTATTTGTGGCGCTTGGGGGGGTCATTAGTGGGAGGGCTTCTAGTGTCCTGGCCCCACTGGTGGACCTCCTGATGGCACCTGGTATTTTTGGCCACTGTGTGACAGAGTGTTGGACTGGATGGGCCATTGGGCTGATCCAACATTGGCTTCTCTTATGTTCTTATTTCTGCCCAAAGTAGCGCAACGCAAAAAGCAGAAACGGTCAGGCCTGTTTGGTTTCCTCGCGAGACAACTACGCCGAAAGGAAGACTTCGGCCCCGTTCATTTACATTAAAAGGACACTGTCTCTCACAGCTTTTAATTACCAAATAACCTGATCCGTGCAAAAGAAATATATTCTGCAACCGGTCTGCCCCCCCACCCCCCGCCACCACCCTTCTTTCACTCCTGTGACCAAGTTCAGCTTGGGGGATAGCCGGCCTCATTATGTCCTTAAAGGAGTTCAAATTTCCTGATAGCCAGCAAGAGAAGCAGGTAGAGCAAGCAGAATTAGTATCCAAGCCTCATAAATGACTGGGAAAAATTGTATCTGTCACATAGTTCTGGTTCCCACACACTCTGGTTACATCATTACCGAGTCTGTGAACCGGGAGACCAATGGGACGAGTGGGCAGCCGTCAGGTGACCAAAACATGAAAAACGGCACACGAAACTCGACCTGAAAGATGGGATTTCAGAAGGGGGCCCTGGGATAGCTGACTCCTCATCTGCAGCTCTGCAATTTTCGGATTTTGTTTCACCTTTGCTTTCAGAGGGAGGGAGAGCGCTTAGGTACCACAGATTGAGGGTTCGAGGAAGTCCTGTTGATGTGTGCCCTCCCCCCCCCCACTCAGTGCAGGTGCATCAGGCAGAGTTAGTTCCTACATCAAAAAGTTAGGTAAGCTTCCCCCCCCCCCTTCTTGCCCGGGAAGAAAAAATCCCCGATTCTCCTTACCTTAAGATGACATTCCCCCCCGCCCCACCCAAGCGAAAGATTAGAGAATTACAGCACAACTTTGGTGTCCAAATTCCCTTCTGGATCAGTACATTGGGTTCATCGGAAAGGATAAGAGAGGCTAAAGTTACCACATAGGTAAGGTTTCAAGGCGAGTCTACCTTCCCCCCCCCCCAAAAAAAAGGATCTCTGATTTCCAGTAAGGGTTTGCAGAGGCAGTGATATAAAATAATGATCATATGGGCTTAGCCATGATGCACTGCCAAACCAAATAGGCAGTGATATAAAATAATGATCATATGGGCTTAGCCATGATGCACTGCCAAACCAACTAAAACGATTCCTTCCTTCCTTCCTTCCTTCCTTCCTTCCTTC